>NC_043014.1:26023034-26148034 GCF_006345805.1 Octopus sinensis | reverse complement strand
TCATGAAGATTCCACTTTTCGACAGCAAGGGTATCGTCTACATTCACTGGGTTCTCTCTGGTCAGACGGTCCACAGCCAGAGCTCTTCCGTACGCGTCGAAGGCACCTGCACCAGGACAATGCACCAGTCCACAGTTTCACTCTGGTAAACGACTACTAGACAAAGATGGGTATCAAAACAGTCCTTCACTCTCCATACAGAGCAGGCCTTGTTACTTGTGACTTTTGCCAGTTCCCCAAACCGAAGGAGATCGGGAAAGTCAATCAGGAGTAGAAGTAAGAGAGTGGCGCAATCAAGAAAGAAATGGAAGCGCATTGTAACCGTCGATATATAACAACATCCAATAGTCTGATTGATACAGATTTAATGCTTAACATATAAGCTGATTTGGTCACCATGGGTGATGATGATATTAGTGATAGGTATGAAGTTTTGTAGACGTTGCGCATGGCAAATTTAGAAAACTGTATTTGAAGAAATGCTGCGAGTTGCATAATTGTTTTCAGAAATCTTGAAAATAAATTGACAGAAGAAATAGTTCCTACTTAAATTAACCTTAATTCAATTGTTAGTAATTTTATTCACAACTTCGAGTTGGAAGTAAATTTCAAGTATCAGTCTCTTAGAGAAGTTCTGGTTGTCGTTCTTATCGACTTACTACATAGAAATGTGAAAGGCGAGAGATAGTAATAACGCTCATGAGAGATTTGCCACGCTAGTTGACAAGCTAGTTGACATTGATAGTTCGTTGATTGATAAGGAAAATGTGGAAGAGAGATGGTGAGAGAAGTTACCAATGTGGCAGCTGCCAAGTGAAGAGAGGATAAGAGAGGAATATTAAATTGCTGGAAACTGCCGAGTAAAGAGAGGATAAGATAGATGTTGCCACTGATGTAACTCAGAAAAGAAGGGATATTATTTTCTACTATAAGCACAAGGCCTGAAATTTTGAGGGTGGAGACCAGTCAGTTACATCGACCCCAATGTTTCACTGGTATTTAATTTATCGACCCCGAAAGGATGAAAGGTAAAGTCGGCCTCGGCAGCATTTGAACTCAGGACGTAAAGACAGGCGAAATACCACTTAAGCATTTTGCCCCATATGCTAACGATTCCGCCAGCTCGCCGCCTTAAAAGAAGTGATATTCTGTTAGAGGTTCCCTGTATTTATATTTGTACCAGAACTAGGTCAATAACAAAAGAAATTTGATCGGCTCTTTGGGTTAAACTGAATTTAGCCAAAGAATGATAAGAAATATGGAAGATGACACTCATAAATTCCGAGTGCAATCTCTGAGGACAATGCGAACTAACAACGTGCAGAATTTTCAGATTCCTGGTTACGGATACAGTGTCCAATCGCTTCATGATGGTACATGAAATTATATATATGAAATTATATATATATATATATATAATATATATATATATATATATATATATATTATATATATATATATTATATATATATATATATATATATGTATACACGCGCGCACACACACACACACACACACACACATAGATATAGATATACATACGAATATGTATATAAATATATGAGAAAGGTATTGGTATCCAGAAGACCCAAGGTGGCAGGTAATGATAATTGCTATGGAAGGACCGTAGTTAAACTCTCGGTTCGATAATGATACGAGTGAGGAGTCTAATGCACGTCTTGTATGAGCATGTATATGTTAAATAAAATGAGACGACAAAGCCAAGACTGTGTGAAAGTTTCAGGACATTTATAAAGAGAAAGTTAGTCTTACAGCTATTTCTGGGATATTAGGGATATCCCTTCATGAAAGATGATGTGAGATGAATAAACAGAGGGAAATATTAGAGTTCAGTATGCGGAGTTATTTTGGAAAAAGAAGTAAATAAGGAGTATGTAGGGAAATAGAACGAATGTAGAAATGAAAATAAAAATGCATAAAGATGTTATAGTTGTAGTTCCATTATCCAAGGCAAGTGGTGTGTAGAAGTGATAGAAATGCTTCCTGTCCGTTGTACGTAAATTCCAATAGGAGTTCATATATTTTGTCATCACAAATGAAACGTGTGGAGACGTAGATTCCATGTGCTGTTCATTCAAAGGTGTCTTGTGGTATGAATGAAAATTTGAGAATGTAGTGAACAGAGTGGGGAGAAGAGATGTGTTAAAATGTTAAAATGAAGAGAGAGGTTAAAGAAAAAGAAGGAAAGAAAGAGGAAAAAAATGAAATCAAAAAGAGAAAAGGAAAAAGTGTAAGGAAGTGAAAAAGGAGTGTTAGTTGGAGGTCAAGATATTATGATGGGAGATGAGAGAGGAGTAGGGGATGGTTAGGAAGAGATAAGAATGTAAGTAATGAATATGTGTGAGGTGTTTGAGGTGGTATATTAGAATAGCATTAAGGGATGAGTATAGCAAAAGGTAAAGGAGGGGGTTTTCTAAAGTGAGTAGTAAACCACAAATTGGAAGCGAATAATACTAAGAATGGTCAAGTTTCTATAAATATACTTATGTGTTTATTCTACTGGCTAATGTGATAGTATGGGTGGAGGAATCAGAGAGAAAGAAAGAAGTGTATATCGATATATGCACCCACACATGTACATATATGTGTATGCGTATGCGTTATTATATAGGCCTGCTTACTTGTGTATTTAAACCCGTACGCATGCATATATATACACATACACTCACACATACATATACACAATACGCATACATGCATGCATATATACATGTGTGTGTGTGTGTGTGTGTGTAGATACATAGATACATACATACATATTCTTTTATTCTTTTACTTGTTTCAGTCTTTTAACTGCGGCCATGCTGGAGCACCGCCAACACTATAAACGCCTGCCCGGCGGGGAAGGATAGGCAGGAATACTTACTACCATACTATCGAGGACATAGATACATGTGTGTGTATGTGTGTACATATGTACTCAAATAAATTATAAAATATTGAGTGCACAGTGCATTAGACACCAGTCTACTATAAACATATTGGATCACAAGTTCATTCCTTGTACGAAAGATAACTTTAAACAGCACATGCCTTCATTAAGAACAATTTATGATAACTTTGGACAACCTTGGTTAGTCTGATATGTAGCGGGGGGGGGCGTTTATGCATGTGTAAGAATTAACACTTCCTTCTCTAAGCCTAGATTCGAAACCGAATCCAAGAATTCTCGGTCGTCCAAACCACGACGATCAACAGACGCGAAAAAAGGTTTTCTTTGTCCTGTCAAAAATTAATTGATCATCTCCCTTTGACCTGCGACCTTAGCATGTCAGGCGAAGTTCAACTGGACAAGCGCTGACCTATTTAGGTACAAACTCTGCTGCAGTATGTCTGTCTTTCTAGCTGCCACAAATATTATAAAACCGGTAGTGAAACACCAGAGACAGAGAGACGGGAGCAGACAGTCGAGATAGATCTATCTACGACCCAAGTTTTTTGGCAGACCGCAGAGGCAGAGAGAAATGTTCGAAGTGCCGATAGACTACTGTTTCGAACACACACACACGCACACACACAAACGTATTCATTCCTAATATGTACTCTGTATTTCTAGCAACCCGTAGCAGTTGCCTACATTTTTTTTATGTAGTGTACTTATAACAAATAAATGCTTTTCAATCATGAATCGGTTTACATATTTGTTTACATACACACTTAACCACTACACATGCACATGAACATAAAAACAATTTATTTGATAGTTCGAATATTCTGAAAACATAACTTAACCTCCAAATTTCTGACACCTCCCCACATCATCTTGAAATATCACAGGTTTTATCCTGATATCTAACCTAAATACACTTAACAAAATACATATCTCTCATATCTTCTGTCTTTAGCCCAACACTACTGTTGACGGTCTATGATGCTCTTCTTATCTTATCACCAGTCATTTCTCTAAAATATCTTTAGGAAAGAAATGTGACACACAAATATGTCACATTTATATGTTATGGCATATTTATGTCTTAACGTATGAAAATATATATGGAAATTAAATATAATTAATTTAAAAAGAAAGAATAACACATTAAGACGACTGTTGCAAACACTTTAGATGCCTCTCTGAAGTGAAACATGCGAAATTTTCTCATTCATATTTAATACTTATTGTAAAGGCGCGATCGTAAGGCCGTGAGTTCGATTCTAGAAGCGTTGTATCCTTGAACAAGACAACTTGAGTTCGATTCCTGGTGGAGCGCTGTGACATTGAACAAGACACTTTATTCCACGTTGCTCCAGCCCACTAAGCTGAAGAAAATGAGTTGTACCTGTAATTTAAAAGGATTTGCCTTCACACATTTTGTGTCACGCTGAATTTCCCCAAGAACTACGTTAAGGGTATGCGTATCTGTGAAGTGCTCGAGTAGCCCGTTCCGTTGATCGAATCAACTGGAACCCTTGTCACCGTAATCGACGGAGTGCCAGATTTAAAGTTTATTATTTTTATACTTACTCTTGTACTCTTTTACTTGTTTCAGTCATTTGACTGTGGCCACGATGAAACACCGCCTTTAGTCGAGCAAATCGACCCCAGAACTTTTTTTTGGAAGCCAAATATTATTCTATCGGTTCTTTTGCCGAACCGCTAAGTTACGGGGACGTAAACACACCAGTATCGGTTGTCAAGCGATGTTGGGGGATAAACACAGACACAAACATATACAAATGTATATGTATACATATATACATATACATATATACGACGGGCTTCTTTCAGGTTCCGTCTACCAAATCCACTCACAAGGCCTTGGTCGACCATAGGCTATAGTAGAAGACACTGCCCCAGGTACCACGCAGTGGGACTGAACCTGGAACCATGTGGTTCGTAAGCAAGCTACTTCATTTCAAACATTTTGCCATAAAGACATGATACAGAGGGATCCGAGAGCTGCGGGGGGGAGAGAGGATCTGCTGGACAAAGCGGAGAAACTCCACCCTCCAATGGCTCAAAGGAAAAAAAAGAAAAACGGGACATTGCCGGCGCTTCGTAACACACTGCCGGCGTGTCCCGAAGCACCTTCGGGGGAAGATGTGCCACCAAAGGTGGAAACTGCAGATCCCCCTCCTCATGATACGAACGAGGAATTTGTGGTCCTCTTCCATAAGGGAGGGACATTGGAGGGCTTTGTGAAGAAGCTTGGAAGGTGGGGCCTGACGGGAGGCGTTTCTGTCCTGCGTGGAGGACCCTGACTGGCATTACCAGAGCGACGGAGAGCTTTATGGCACACCGTAAACCATGTATCCAGCTTCGATCTACGATAGAACCAGGCTTCCCGTCCACCGAAATTAGTGAACCTGGGAAACATCTGTTTCGCAAGCGGAAACCAAACCCGTTCACCATCAAGGTGGAGCCACATATACTTCAACCTCAGCGCATGTCTGCGCATCAACAGCCAAGGCATCGCTAGTTCATCCTTTAATGGTTCTTGGCAGAAAATAGAGCGTTTCACAAGCGATTTCGAGTTCCTCCACAAAAAGCGAAAGGGCTGTCTTTCAAACTTGATTAACCATGAATCAGGGCAAGGAACGACGGTTAGGCGGTGAATGATGACCGATTCGATAAACATATTGGCCACCTCCGCCCTCCCTTTCAAGGATAGCCACCGCCAAGACCAGGTCTTGACTACCACTTCCTCAGACGTGATGGGCCCTGCACAGCACTCTCCATACTGTCTCGAAAGACACGGCAGCCCGGTGAGGAAGGTTGTTAGGTACATCCTACTCTCCGGTCCATCGCTCCCCCGAAAAGCTGGGCGAAGTGCTCCTGAAAGGTGTTACACATCTCAATTCCTCAGCCTAGTTCATCTCTCTTTGGAGGTCCGGACCAACCTGACCCCTAACAACTTAATCGGACCCTCTGCCCAATGTCCCACGACGCTGTCACGAGGCATTGATTTGCCTCTCCAGGCGCCGAGCTGCAAGCCGACTGACTTTTCACTATTAATATTTGCTTCTTCCACCGTTTCGTACTCCTTAATGGCCTCGCCTACCCTCTTTAGGTTTTCCATTTCGGTCACGATGATGGTGATGTCGTCCACGTATGCTGAAACCGACTTTCCACAACCTGACTCCCTCGGGATGCCACTCAACTTTCGCAGCAATGGCTCAAGAGCTATCACAAACAAAAGTGGGAAGAGTGGACACCCTGGGCGAACTGAGTGTTTGATACGGAACGGCTTTGACAGAAAAGCGCTCACCCGAGCAGTCGAGTCGATGTGGTGATATATTGATATGATCCGCCTAAGGAAGCCAAGACACAGGCCGAACTGTGCGAAAACCGATAACAGGTAACGATGGTCAACCCTATCGAATCTTTTGCTTAGTCTAAATGAACCAGTACCCCACTCTTGCCGGGTTTACTATTAAATCCCTATAAGGTGTAGCGTAGAAGGTGGAGATTATCCTGAAAGGTTCTGCCGGAAATGGCACAAGTCTGTGCCTCCCCGACCAAACCATCTGCGACACGTGCCAACCATTTCGCTAACATCTTGGCCAAAATCTTCAGCTCTGTGTTTAGCAGAGTGATGGGCCTAAAATTATCAATAGAATCCCTCTTGTCCGGGCTCTCTCTGACTAGCGTCAACTCTCTGCAGCGCACAGATCTGGGAATAAACCCACTCTGCTGCCAGTTCGTGTAAACACCAACCAGTAGTTCCCCGAACAAGTCTGTCATACACGTATATAACTCGTAGGGTAGACCATTCAATCCCGGCGCCTTATCCACGCTGCAATCCACCATAGCCTCTACCACTTCCTCAGACGTGATCGGCCCTTCACAGCACTCTCCATACTGTCTCGAGACACGGCAACCCGGTGAGGAAGGTTGTTAGGTACATCCTACTCTCCGGTCTATCGCTCCCCCGAAAAGCTGGACGAAGTGCTCCTGAAAGGTGTTACACATCTCCTCGGGTTCGTTTGTCAACTCACCTTGTTGGTTCACCAAAGATCGAAATGCGACATCATTACCAGGCTGGGCTTCCACCAATCGGGCCTTGATTCCCTCGCAACCCACTGCACGAAGTCTAGCTCTGACAATGCACACCATGTGTTTTGCCTCCGAGGTGCTTCAACTGGGATGCAGAGCCAGTCCTCATTTCCTCCTCTAGGGCCTTAACTATTACCTCCTAATCTCTCTAGCCACTAAACCTATGTTATATCTAATAGACTCATATTTAATGGCTCGTTTGAGGGCATACCACCATTTGCTATTAATAATAGCTCTGGTTAATGCCCTCGTTTTCTGTATTCCTCAATCGCCAAAGGGGACTATTCAGCTTCAGTAGCCGGAACTTCCACTGTATAGTTTATCTATGTCAAACTTATATATATATATATATATATATAATATATATATATATATATATATATATTTACCTTAAGTTTTTAACATAATAAATGTATTATAGGCACCTAGTCCTATTTTAAGTTTCAAATTTAGTTAATGGAGTTTCTCCTATAAGAACAATCATGATTTTATTTTAAGAAATATTGTTTAATTCTGTTTGATTATTTAACTATTATTGTTATTATTGTTGACCTGAGGAGTGACTATACTTTTAAATTGAATTGTTTTTCGATTAAATTTAAATTTAATTGTAATTCGAATTTAAATTATAGCTATGAAACGTTCGTAGTCTTTTTACTTATTATATGTTGTTTATTCATTTTTGTACTTTTTGTGATCTAGTTATATGTTTTAAACTATATTTTATTTTTTATTTATGATTTGGTTTATGGCTGTCATTGTTTGAATTGCACAATAGTGTTTTTTCTCTAATTTATATATATATATATATGCGTGCATGTGTGCGTGTGTGCTTGGATGTGTGTATGTGCATATGTGCGTGCGTGTGTGTCTGTGTGTAGGATCATAGCATTTTATATACAGAAATAATATCTCAAACAACATACAGTATTGTCTTGAAGTAGCTGCAGAAATGATTTTATCTAATTTTATTATAATATTCTGTCCGCAAATAAAATTTAAAGAAGGGTTTCAAATTTGGGAGTGGCAGTTTGGAATTAGCAGATGTTATCAAAAGAAATGTGGAATAAGAAATCCAAAGGCCTAGTGTTTTTTTTTTTGGTGCGATAGCGCTAATAATGACTAAATAATCAGCTAATCAACTACAAAGTATTCGTGTTTCTGCGGAGGTATGCAGGATGGAGAATATTCACATGTACGGAAATAAAACTCTGATACAAATAACAAATATTATTGTCTTTCTTAGACTGTTGACAAAATATATATCCGTGTGTGTGTGTGCGCGAACGCGTGCATGTGTGTGCGTGTGTGAGTACGTGTTTGTACACAAACATATAAATATATACATGCAAACATAATGTGTATAAGTATGTACAGAGATATATGCACTCCTAATCGCTGCTTGGCCCTGATGCTGCTATATTTATCCCCATCAGGCGGTCCAATAGTGCAACTCGGTCACTGACGTTGACTTTTTTTTGTTAAAGTTATGGCTTTAAATCTGTCCAGTGTTATCTCTCTTCGGTGTTTCCCATTGAGGAAATCTCAAGAGTCAGAAAAGCGCGTCTGGAAATCTGCTACGTGGAAGCACTAGGCATATATTGTTTTTAAACTTTCATCATAAAGGCGGGGTTTATCCCTTGGTTCCATTCTCATAATTGTTTCGCTAATCCAAGAAAAACAATACAAAGTATGTAGCCCTTAAAACGGTTTTTGTGCACTTACATAGAATACCAAACTGCCTTACACATGATCTTGTTTTTAGGAATTCTCAATAAGTTATGAATACCCAAGTTGTGAAATCAGTTATGTAATAACATGAAATTAGTTACCCGATAATAAGAATTCAAATAAAGTAGCTCCCAAAAAGGCTTTAATATGTTCCCAGAGTATATAGAACATAGGAGGAAATACTAATAATGTATGTATACAAAAATCGTGAAGCATGTTACGTAATTACAGGCTAATCAGATATGAGATAATAACAATTCAAAGTAAATAACTCTGAAAAGGGCTTTTGTGTGTTCCCAGAGAATAGGGGCGCTAGTGTTAGTATGTTCGTGAATAAACGTAGAAGACACACAACAGAAGGAAGCCGAAGAGGAAACGGAGTTTATCACACTGGTTTCACATAAAAGAAAAAAACCATGCCCCAGACTCCCCTCCCCTGACAAAGAAGGCATCTACACAAAACGCAAACATACAGAAAAAAACACCCAATCCAAAAGTCAAAACCCGCCACCAACCCCACCCCTAAAAATGCACTAGGAGAAAGGATTGTGAAGTACAATGAGAAAAGTAGTGTTCTACAAAGAGTATTAACTGCGAATAAAAAAAAAATCTATATTTTTCAACTGATACAAGGCATGCCACCGAATATACGGTTGGCAACGATAGAAGCAGAAATACTCAAACAATTTAAAGAGAGATACCGCAGGACATACAAGATGTTAGCCAAGAGATGGCCAACAAAAGACTTGTAGTTAGCCCAGCGGCTACACCTCAGAAAGAAAAGGAAGGGGAGGTTGGCAAATTGTGTGCAGCCCCCCGCCATACTTAAAATGTAAGTTTGTTTTATTTTTACCATGGAAATTAAGTTAGGTTGTATAAATGTCCGTGGCCTGGGGGTCGAAATGGAAGCAAACTTGTTTCCTGGACGACCTCAGGTCACTAGAAATTGATATGTGTATTGCGACTGAGTCAAGGTTGAACGGGCCACAGACGTTCTCGCCTTTTCTAAATGGCTATGAGAAATTTATTTCTCCTAGTCGACAGGGAAGCGGGGTCCTGGTGGTGTTGCTCAGAAAAAGCTTGGACGTACAGGTAAGGTCAGTCTTTCTGGACCCGGGGTTAGGCTGGTCGTCCTAGATGTGACACACGTAAGTAAGCAGTCCTTCAGGTTGGTAGCGGTCTACACTCCGAAAGAGGATAGACAAACGGATTTTTTCGAGACCTGGAGAGCTTTCCGGTGACGTCTAAAACTCTAGTTTTAATAGGAGATTTTAACACTATTTTCGACGCACGGGTAGATAGTGTTGGCTCGACAAATAGAAGGGGGGAATCCTGCCTAAAAAGGCGACTAGCAAGCTATAACCAAGTAGACCTATATAGAGTGGATGAGCCGCTCGTTCCACAATGGACGTGGACTAATAACGACGGTTCACACAGATCTTATTTAGATAGGATAATTGTTAGAGATAGAGACAGTAATACGTTTAGTTGCCCACGCTTTTGTTGTGTCCCTTACATCCTCTGGATCTCAAACGGCTTCGACAGGTAACCGTTTATTTGGACTGTGGATTTGATGCCGCCATAAATGGCCTTGATCCAACCGCGCAAGTCCGAGCCTAACCCAGCCGTCTCAAGGACTGCCGCCTGGTACTAGTGATCTACCCTATCGAAACCTTTATTTAGGTTTCAATGGACCAATGACCCACCTTTACCGGATACTTTACCCATCCTGTAGCGTAAGAAATGAAGATTGTCCTGGATTGACCTGCCTGGGATGGCGCATGTCTCCGCCTTCCCTACAAGTTTCTCCGCGACACGCGTCAACGCAGGCCAGCGAGGTGTCCGAACAAGTCCGGCATACTACCATAAAATTCATAGGGCAGACCATGCAGCCCCGGTGACTTGTCCCCGGCACATTCAGCCAGCAACTCCTCGACCTCCGCAGCTGTAATCGGCCCTTCACAACATTTCGCCACCCGCGCCGAGAGTCGCGGCCAGCCGACGAGAAAGTCCCTTAGGGACTCCCCACGGTCCAGCGCCTCGCTCGCCCCAAAGAACCGGGCGAAATGTTGGTATCTTGTAGCCCCAGGAGGAAACCTCCTCCAGCTGGCTATTGACACACTTTCTGTGCCCTATCAGTATTTGCAAAGGGAAGCCATCCTTCCCGTCTTCAACCTATGATACACACGGAGCTACAAGCTACAGTAGCACCCACCCTTAGGGATTAGCCACATTTACATGGCAAATATACTTCACGTTATTTTGCAGCTACTGTTTATACCTCGCTCAGAGATTTATTATTGCGTGTTTACACTTTTCCGAGATAAATATCTTTTCGTCACTGGAAAAGGGATATATATTTGCAAAGGGATGCCTACTTTTTATCGACAACTAGTGATTGTCACACGCTGATGACGGGTCAATATCCAGAAACTCGAGTCCGTCTGTAACATAGGCTGAAGACGGGAAGAATGGCTTCCCTTTGCAAATACTGATAGGGCATAGAAAGTGTGTCAATAGCCCGCTGGAAGAGGTGTCCTCCTTGGGCTACAAGTTACAGTAGCATCCAGCCTTAGATGTTAGCCACATTTAAGTGGCAAATATACTTCACGATGTGTTGCAGCTACTGTTTATACATCGCCCAGAGATTTATTATAACTATATATATATATATATATATATATATATATATATATATATATATAGGCGCAAGAGTGGCTGTGTGGTAATTAGCTTGCTTGCTAACTACATGGTTTCGGGTTCAGTCCCACTCCCTTGCACCATGGGGAAGTGTCTTCTACTATAGTCAAATCCTTGTGAGTGGACTTGGTAGATGGAAACTGAAAGAAGCCTGTCGTACATATATATATGCATGTGTGTGTGTGCGTGTATGTTTGTGTTCCTGTGTTTGTCAACCGAACATCGATTGACAACCAATGCTGGTGTGTTTACTTCCCTGTAACTTAGCTGTTCTGCAAAAGAGACCGATAGAATAAGTACTAGGTTCACGACGAATAGATACTGGGGTCAATTTACTCGACTGAAGGCGATGCTACAGCATGGCCTGAGTCAAATGACTGAAACACGTAAAAAAAGTATATATATATCTACACACACACACACACATACATACATACATACATATATATATATATGTATATATATATATATATATATATGTGTGTGTGTGTGTGTGTGTATGTATGTATGTATGTATGTATCTATGTATGTATGTATGTATGTATGTATGTATGTACGTATGTATGTATGTATGTATGTATGTATGTATGCATGTATGTATGCAGGACACTGACTGGGAGAACAATGCCTGTCATCGCCACAGATGGAGGAAGCAGGTTAAGGAGGGGATCGACACTTTTGAGAGAGCACGTATCCAGTATGAAGAACTTAGGCGTGTTGCGCGAAAGCGCACGGCTCGTATAGAGAATGGGGAAAGCTTGGTCTGCAATGTTTGCAGTCGTGTATGCTTGTCAAGAGCAGGGCTCATTAGCCACCAACGGAGCCGCAAATGCAAAATATAAGTTAGTCCTAGAGCGCACAACGTTCCTGAAGGTCGGCAATGGTCTTCCTCAGTCACGAGTGGACGGCCATCACATCATGTATGTATGTATATATGTATTTATGCATGTATGTATATATATATATATATAATACAAATAAGCAACAGGATATCCAGAGGTGATGCAGTACGACCATTTCAAGCGGCTTCATTTAATTGAACAATACAATCATTACATCAATTTAAATGCAGGACTATCCTCAGCTGCATAAATAAATAAATAGAATTTTTAATCAGTCAGACACATTAATATAAATTTACTTAAATACTCTAATAGAGCAAGAAGGTAGACAAAGGCCATGCTGCTACTACTGTTGGATAATATTCTCAAAGCTGCAATTTACTCGCACGCAGCATTTTTCAGAATTCTTAACCAAATGTAAAACCATTAACATTTTCTTATTCTGTACTTTACCAGATGTAATAACTTGTCCTGAACTTTTCCATGTTTACAATCTTATGAATATTATTCCCCTTGCTCGCATTTTTCCATGTGATGTATGTATGCATGCATGTATGTATGTATGTATGTATGTATGCATGTATGTATGTATGTATCTATGCATGTATGTATGTATGTATGTATGTATGTGTGTGTGTATGTGTGTATGTGTGTATGTGTGTATGTATGTATGTATGTATGTAAATATGTATACTGTATGCACGGCCCCTTAGATATTCCCTGTTTGTGCCCTGCGTGTTGGAAGTCCACTATGAGTGAGGCATCTCTTAACGTTTGTTAAAGCACGTCTCTAGAACGTCATTGATATAAAAGCAGATATGCAAGGAATGGCATTTACCATTTTGGGGATCATTCGTTTGCCCTTCAGATTATGGAACTCCCAGATTCTTGAGCCTGCGACTCATTTTGGCACTAGATATCTTGCTTCACTGGAACATGTCAATAGGGTTGAGAGGGTCTATGAGTAGCTCTACAAGTCTTAGCGGACCTTAACTTTTAGGTTGTGCATCATCATTATCATGGATATGCGTATGTGTGTGTGTGTATTTATTATATATATATATATATATATATATATATGTATGTATGTATGTATGTATGTGTGTGTGTATGTGTGTATGTATGTATGTGTGTGTGTATGTGTGTATGTATGTATGTATGTAAATATGTATACTGTATGCACGGCCCCTTAGATATTCCCTGTTTGTGCCCTGCGTGTTGGAAGTCCACTATGAGTGAGGCATCTCTTAACGTTTGTTAAAGCACGTCTCTAGAACGTCATTGATATAAAAGCAGATATGCAAGGAATGGCATTTACCATTTTGGGGATCATTCGTTTGCCCTTCAGATTATGGAACTCCCAGATTCTTGAGCCTGCGACTCATTTTGGCACTAGATATCTTGCTTCACTGGAACATGTCAATAGGGTTGAGAGGGTCTATGAGTAGCTCTACAAGTCTTAGCGGACCTTAACTTTTAGGTTGTGCATCATCATTATCATGGATATGCGTATGTGTGTGTGTGTATTTATTTATATATATATATATATATATAATATATATATATATATATATAATATATATATATATATGTATGTATGTATGCATGTACACATGTGTGTGCGCGCGTGTGTGTGTGTGTGCGCGTATATATATGTGTATGTCTGTATTTCTACCTGTCTGTCTGTGTGTGTACAGATTAAGACAAACTAAGATCAGTATAACATATGTTTTTTTATGACACACTAAAGTAGTCCAAAATATGTGAAGTCAATTAATTTCAACTAATTAAAAATTTCAGAAGAATGTCTTTAGTTCATGAAAAAGTAATTAAATTTGGCTCAGCTGGATGTTTCCATTAGCGGAGCATTTCGTTGTTAATTAGCCTACCTTATTATAAATTAACCTCATCTAGAATAGAAATACTCGAAATACCACATATGATATAAATGAACAGTTGAATAGTTTGTTTTTTTTTTTCGTTTAATTATAGTTTTGTTACGAGTGCAATAATGAGGATAAGTTTTTTCAAACTTTTGTGTCTCACGTACTCATTAGATGAACTTGCGATATATATACATACATATAAATACAAGTACACACACGCACGCACATACGCACACAAACACACACACACACACACACACACACACACTCACACACACACACACACATACACACACACACACACACACACACAAGTAAACACATGAATGCAAAGAAAGTGGAAGAAAAACTGCAATAACGAAAGTAGAGAAATATGTTTTTATTAAAGCTGAAAAAAATTCTTAATAAACAGTTGCTGAGTTTCACGTTACTCTTCGTCAGAAATTTGTCATCGTTTTCAGATAAAAATTGTGATTTTTAATCAAGTGTTTGTTTGTACGTATGTGCATGTTTATATATGAGAGGTTTTGGTATCCAGAAGACCCAAACCGTGTTAGACTCCCGGTTCTATAATAGCATGAGTTAGAAGTCTAACACGCATGGCATGTGAGCGTGTATATGTTAAAATAAAATGAGACAACAAAGCCAAGGCAGTGTGAAATTTCTAGGATATTTCTAGGACAACGCATACACACACACACACACACACACACACACACACACACATATGTGTGTGCATGTGTTGGTGAATGTGTGTGTATGTATAAGCATGCGTGAATATATATATATATATATATATATATATAGATAGATAGATAGATAGATAGATAGATAGATAGATAGATAGATAGATAGATAGATAGATAGATAGATAGATATAGATATAGATATAGTTAGGTGCAGGAGTGGCTATGTCGTAAGTAGCTTACTTGCTAACCACAAGGTTCCGTGTTCAGTCCCACTGCGTGGCACCTTGGGCAACTGTCTGCTGTTATAGCGCCGGGCCGACCAAAGAGTGGATTTGGTAGACGGAAACTGAAAGAAGCTCGTCGTATATAAATGTGTGTGTGTGCGCGTGTACACACACACACACACACATACAGATTTTAATCGATAAAAAGTTACAAAAGTGATCTGATAGCAGAGAGTGTATTGGCATATATCACTCATCTTGTTCACAATCGTCCTTTTCTTTTTATTTACTTAAATAAAAGACCGATGCGCTGAGGAACACCTCTTATACTACGCTATAAAGCTGACATCCACAACGAATAGTTAAATTCTATACCCTCTTTTGTCATGAGAAGCATGGGGAGTGCTTGGGACCCAAGTCTTCAAAATGAACCAAAGAGAAAATTTCAACGGGTTGACATCAGCGCTTCTTGAGTGCCACATATCCTTGCCTATGAACAACTGAATGTTTTTCTGAATCCAGTGCTGTGTCTGGAGCTGTGGAATGGTGTCAAGTCCTGTTGGAGACTCTAAAGTGTACCTTGAAAGTGTTCATTTGCCTATGGAGGCAGTTCAGCTTCCAGAATGTCGCTAATGTATCGCTTGGTGTTAATTTCAACGTCCCAGGGCACAAAACGGCGGGAGACCTTCCAGTAGCAGTCACAGCCACCCAAACCATAACTGACAGAGGATTTTGACGTCGATTTACATGTCTACTCTTGACAGAGTCAGATACACTCCAAAGTCAGTCATTATTGTGGTTTACTATCTGTTCGATGTCAAATTTCTTTTCATCAGTGAATACCAGGTTGGGCAGTGTGCTTTCAGCAATCTGATACAGGATAAGACGACTTTCTTCCAATCTCATGGCCTTATAAACTTGCATGAGCTCATGGCGACGGATCATCTTTTAAGGGTGAGTCCTGAGATCCTACATCGATGTTTGGCATATTTTTACCGTAGCAGCCAGTTTTCTGACGGAACGACAAGGATTTCACCGTACCCTTTCTCAGGTACTTTTGATAAGCAGAGGTGTCATCACACTTCATTTTCGGCCATGTCCAGATCGATTAGCGATGGAACGAGTCTCTTGAAATTTATTGCCAATTTTCCAGACTGTTGTTCGGTTAATTTTAAGCATTTTACTTTCGTCTCCATTGTGGAGGGTTATGATTGTATTTCGGTCAATAGCTATTATCTAATTTATAAATCTGAATTTATTTAGTCTAAAGTGAAACGAAGGCACACTATACTTTATAATGATGTTTAATTTTCATACCCTATCACATTTATTGATAGTTATTAAAGCAAGAAACTTCGGTTGAATTAATTTCGGGATACCCTGTATTTTTTAAGGTATCATGAAAATTTTAGGGAGTGTACTGGAAAGTAAATGAAAAATTTGAAAAACTTACGCATAGTTCTAACGCATATGATTGCATAATTTCTTTCTTTTCCATCGACTTATATATTAATAACCTTATAAACATACAACTACAAACATACAGAGATAGGAAATGATATTTTTTCTTGTTCATCATACGAACTACGATAACACGAACAATGGAGGTAAAGGAAATATCTGTCGGAAATATATAAGCAAAGAAGAGGTGGAAAGAAATAATGAAAGGGAGAGAGGAAGAGAGAAATAGAGATAGAGAGAGGGGCGGGGAGCCAGTAGGACATTAGAAACGGGTATCACGCAGCATAAGACACGCAAAAAATCAAAATTAATCGCTTAGTCGGAAAGAAGCATAAAAACATCTTGATAAAAATAAATCTTTATATATAAAAGTGAGGTTGTGTGCTGTCTGTCTCCTACGATTTAGATTCCTAACTACTCCAACATTTTGCGGTGCAGTTTAACCAAAACCGGGTATCTTATAGTCGTGATTCATATCGAGCCCTTCTGGGTATTAGCGCGCGTCTACGATGAGTCTACGATATTTTAAAAAATTTACCATCAATTTTTCCCATTTTTAATGCATTTTTGGCATATATAAGGGAAGTAACTCTCTAAAAATTTATTATTAAATCTCAGAACGTAAAAAACTACAGTAACACCCCCCCTTTGTGGTTAGCTATATTGAGATGGCTATTATACTTTACGTCTCTAAAAATGCTTATATAGTTATTTCCCTTACAAACCCGAGCAACGCCGGGCGATACTGCTAGTATATATTAAAACTGGAATTTTTTAGAATTTTATAGAGAATGGAGATTCTAAGAATTGTTTTTTATTTGTAGTAAGTTACATACTTCTAATTAATTAATAAGCTGATTCCCATTATAGTACAGATATCTTCCTCGGTTTATATGGCTTTGATTTGCACAGTGGCTGGCAGAAAAAATTCCACCGTAAAAAAAAAAGGGGATAACTGTATATGCACACAAGTATACATGCAGACATACAAATGTATTATATATCTACCTACCTACATACTGATCGACCGACCAACCTACATGCATACATACATACATACATGTATTTAGAAAACATTAATAGTTAACTAATCCTTGATTTCGTAGTTTCAGTCATCAAAATCCTGTTTATCTCCGCATGATATCAGAAAATGTGAAATAATTTGAAAGACTATGTTTTTCAAACTTCTATTTCCATCAATATAAATATTTTGTCTTGAGGAATTGTAAATTAGTTCATCTTAGTTCTTATAGTCAATGGAAGTCCTAAAAGGAAAGATGTGGGAAAGGAAAGTTGGGTGTAGGAAGTAAAAGTAAAATAATAACATCATCATCCGCGTTATTGAACAGACTTAGGTTTGGGCCTTTGTGATATTACTGTTAATACTGTTTAGAAAATTCTTACTAACTAATCCCTTTTCAGATTTAGAGGATTGGTTAACCTACATTTACAATGCGATGTAAAATTTCTTATATTTTACTCAATGGTTAGAAAAGTTTGGTGTTTAGCGAAAACTTCTAGTTTGCCGTGCAATTTTAGGTGCGTTTTCTTTTTTATTTTAATCATTTAATTTTATTGTTATTGTTACGTTTCATCTCATTATTTATGTCGCTATAAATGATGCCAAATTGGTAAACTCATTAGACCGTCTGAAAATGACTAGTAGTAATTTCTTGCCGCTGTCAACTTTACTATTCATCATGCAACCAAGTCGTATTCGACTGCTGCGGTTTTACATATATATATATCATATATCACATATGCTGGTTAGATAGAGTAAATTACTTGTCAAGTACTAAGACTGATTTAATCAATTAAATTCCATCCCTTAAAATTCCATGTATTGAGCCTACATTTTATGAACGTACGTACACACATAGGCTCGTATGTATGCCTGCATGTACGCGTGCATGTACACGTGTATAT
Source organism: Octopus sinensis (assembly GCF_006345805.1). Classification (NCBI taxonomy): domain Eukaryota; kingdom Metazoa; phylum Mollusca; class Cephalopoda; order Octopoda; family Octopodidae; genus Octopus; species Octopus sinensis. Next base: position 26,129,560 of record NC_043014.1, on the reverse strand, counting down.
GTGAATCTGTGTATGTGTGTATATATATATATATATATTATATATATATATATATATATATATATATATATATATATATATGTATGTGTGTGTGTGTGTGTGTGTGTGTGTGTGCATATGCGCGCATGCATGTATGTATATTCTGGTTTTAATTATTTGAAGTCTTCCTGTAACAAAGGAGCTGATTGCTCAGAAAGACACAAAGTCCCATCATTGGGATATAGATAATACAATGTTACATTTTGGGATTGGGAAATGTCTCGTATATTTTTACTGTTCCGGCTGTAGTTTATATTTGTCATATACGTTATTTCTTTTCTGAACCTCCTAGCTTTTCCAGATTGTCGCTTAAGTTTACAAACTACCCGCACCAATTACTATAGGTATAAATGTGAATTTATAATTTGGTTATGGAATCTGAAGGTTTCGAAATAGCTGAACGTAGTTATCCTCTTTGATTTTCGAAAAGATATTCACATCAGTAGGACATCTCATCTCCATAACGGTACATAACTTTTCATGTATGTCCCACTCAAATATATCTGTCCCATTATGTTTGCACTTGGTAGAAGCTTTGATATATGTCCCACCAGTATTCCTTGTATTGATGTTTATGTATGCATTAATAACATGTGTATTCTCTTTATCCCAGGTCAATCTTTTATCTTTGGACAGCATTCATTTTATAGTCTTGGCAACAACGTCGTGTCGCATTGGAAGGTAATATCCTGAGGACATTCTTGGGCAGCTGCTGATCACATGCATGAAGTCTTCCACGGGACGGTGACACGATCTACATTTTCAGTTGCATCTTGGAATTCAAACAGCTTCACTGTCTTTTTTGACTCTTAGTTTTCAAACGCATAACCTTCGAAAGGAAATGTGATATTTTAGACGCGATTCCGAAACAGGTTGCATTTTATTCTGATGTTTTACCTCTTTACGTCTCCTAAGATACATTTATCTTGGGATTCACGTAACGTTACTTTTGTTACGTTTTTCATTCTATCGATCGCACATATTCTTCCTTCTAATCCGTGGTCTGCTCGTCTTTCTTTTCCTGCACACTGGGAGTCTCCGTGTTGCTTTACTGTGATGTGTGGTTTTCTATCTCTGCTATTTTGGGAGTCTTTTTCCTCTTCTTTTTGGAAGTTTTCGGAGAACAGTCACTCTTACCTCTCTTTCTGACGACTTGGGTGAGCGGTCTCTCGTTCTCTGTTGGTTCTACTTCACTTTTTTCTTCCGTCTCTGCTACATCTTCGAGCTCCGACAGTATTTCTTCCTCGTTACTCGGTTCAATTGTACTTTGGGGCACCTCTTTTTCATGTGCCTCTTCCGTCCACATCCATAACAAGTGAGGGGTCTTCCCTCCACTGTCACGTGTAGTTTTCTCGCATCCGGGAGTTCAATTATCTCTGGAATCTAGTTCATATCGGATAGAGTTATCTGAACTAATAACTGTAGGGTGTATCACCATCAGTTTAGTTTCTGCGTTCTTGTAGTTGATACAATGCTCGGCTCTTCTTTTGTAGTGGATAATACTGACGCCGCCATCCATTCTTCCTTCATTTCCAGAGGAATCCTGCCGAACCTTACTCTGGCTATTCTACCCAAGTTGGCAGGAGCCTCCATTCCTCATCTCCAATAGGCACAGTGCAGCTCTTTATTGTTTCCTCTGTGGAGAGGAATCTCACCTCGACAGTACCGAACTTCTTTCCACGCGTGTAAAAAGTTATTTTGTCTTCGATACACTCCAGACAACTTTCGATATCCTCCTCCTTCGCCATTTCTATTCTTCCCTCCTTCCCGCTGAGTGTCCTGTAAACAAGCGTTTTCCCTTCCACCTTTGCTAAATCTTTAGGAGGGGTCAGCATTGCTTTGCCTCCCTCCCCTTCGGCAAACATCTTACACTTTCGCAGTTCATCAATAGGTACAACTACCTCTCGTAATTCGAACCTCGCTTCGCTCGTTCCATTCATCTTTCCAGCTACTGCTGCGCAGCTAACACTTTTTTTCTATGCCTGCACCTAGTATCTCTGCCTCCATCCCTCGCGCGGGAGGAGAAACAACAAAAACACAAGCTTGTTTAACAAGCCATACATAAAAAATTCGGAAAAAAATTCAACAAAGTAACAACTTTTACAAACAACCGTTCAAAATTAACACCAGCCTGGGCTGAAGCGGCAATTCCAATAAATCACACGTAAACCAAAACGGTCGCCGACTCTCACCCCACACTCTCTGCGCATGTCCATTTATATTGTGGCACAGTCCATTAGGAGTCAACCAAATAGGGGTGTTCTACTTCCACACAACAGTATGTCTTCTCATGCATATACTTGCATATCTATACATGCTCATATACTTAAATGATAAACTTCTGGACGGTTTTGCAGATATTTAGTTTAAGTGAAGGCTTGGGCCTTTAGTCTTCGAATCAGCTTTCTCCTTTCTGATTTTGAGAAGCCTAATTCCTCAAGATTGATATATAAGCAGTCTGTTATATATATCAGTGTCCCAATAGTTACGGATATAAACATTTTACGGCTTTTCCTGTATCTCCAGCCCTTTTGTGCATCAGGCATTTGATTGATATTTCCTATTCCTTGATGTATGTATGTATGTATGTATGTATGTATATGTGTGTGTGTGTGTGTGTGTGTGTGTGTGTGTGTGTGTGTGTGTGTGTGTAAGTATGCATGTGTGTATGTATAAATGAGTACGTAGGCACGTACGTACGTAGTGAAATTCAAGTTTCACTAGGCAAATCTTGAAATCCCAGCCAACCTGATCGTCAGAAGGAATTAGAGTCTACTCTCAGTGTAGAGTCAGCCAACCGAAAACACTACGTTTTTAGTTTTGCTTAAAATTATGGCTTTATATCACCACAAACACACACACACACCCACACACAGTTATGTATGTATGTATATATATATGCATATATATAGACATAGATATATATGCATGTATATATATATATATATATATATATATATATATATATATATATATAAATATATATATATATATATATAATATATATATATATAATATATATATATATATATATATATAGACGCAGTGAGAAGCTTGCTTCCCAATCATATGGTTCCGGGTTCAGTCCCACTGCGTGACACCTTGGGCAAATGTCTTCTACTGTAGCCTCTCGGGCCAATCAAACCATTGTGAGTGGATTTGGTAGAGGGAAACTGAAAGAAGCCCGACGTATATATGTGTGTGTGTTAGTGTGTGTTAACCAGTAGAAAATAAAGGAAATTATGTGTATGTATGTGTATATAATTCAGATCAATTAATAGTAGTTATAGTAGAATTCAGTGTTAAAAACAGTTTTAATACATTCCTCATAAATTAGTCAATATAATTCACAAAGCCACCTCTTTAACATTCGTTAAAATTTTTCTGACATGTCTGTAAGTATATACTTAAACGTTGACACTGAGTACCCATCCACTCACTCCTTCTGGTCACTCTATTCTTTCCCACATCTCTTTGAACTCTCCCCCAGCTCTTCGTCGCTTTCTCTTCTTAAAATACCTTGTCCACATCACCTACCCGTCTCCACCCGCCACTTTATCATCCTTCCTCTCTTGTATCCTACCACGCTCAGCCTATTCCCCCCCCCCATTTGTGGGTTGTCTTCTATCCGACTTCTAGCCTTGTCGTAATACCCTTCAAAATCTGCTCCACCTACTATCACTCCACCTTCCCTATTTGGAATTCCCTGTTATCATTGCTTTCACCCATTTCCACATCTATATTATTAACTGCTTCCCTCGTCCTAACTTTCTCTTTCCTTTCCTCCACTTTCCTCCACCTTTGTATTCTCTTTAAATTTCTGTTTTGCTCTGTCCTAATAACGATATATACATATATATACACACATATGTATGATATGTGTGTGTGTGTGTGTGTATTTATGCATGTATGTATGAATATATGCAAGTGTATATATATGTATGTATGTATAACACTTGTTAGTCGTTTTCTACAATGAAAAGGCTGTTTATAAGGATACAGTGAATACACACACCCACACACACACACACACACTCATATATTAATATATATACATACTTATGTACCGGCGTGACAAGAAACTTGCTTTCCAACCACATTAAGCCGGCTTCAATACGAATGCGTAGTACCTTTGAAAAGTGTCTTCATCCTATGGTTGCGGAACTGTTTCCGGAGGGAAAGGAAATCTTCCAGGATGAAATTTCACCAATTCACATTGCTAAAGTTGTTACTGAATGACACGAAGAATATTCTCGTGAAGTTGAACATCTTATCTGGCCACCACAGTTCCCAGATCTCAATATTATCGAACAATTATGGTGCATTTTAGAAAAACAAGTAAGAAGTCAACACCCTCTACCATCATCACTACAAGAACTGGAAACTATTTTAGCTGAAGAGTGGACAAAAATTCCTTTGGAAACAATTCAAATTTTGTACGCGTCTATGCCTCGTAGAATTCAAGCTGTAATTATTGCCAAAGGCGGTCCTACCCCATATCAAAATTAATTTGTTTGAAATTTTAAGATATTTCCATAATTGTATTTTTCGTTTGTCACTGTTATTTATGACATCATTCGTGCGTTTGTACAAGTTTTAGCTTTAAGGTTTTAGGGTTAGAGTTAGGATTTTAGGGTTTACCAGTATACGAAGTTTGAAAGTGTTTAGTTACAAAAATTATTTTCTAAATCTGCTGGTCAAATGGTAAACATCCTGCCATTGTATATATAGTACAATGTAATGTAATGGAGTACATGCGTTATATGTATATATTTATGTATACATTATATGTATTTTTTCTTTTCAGCTGCGGCCATGCTAGGACGCCGTCCCCTCCCTAGCTTTGCTACATTTTCACTGCTTGAAACAATCTAATACGTGCTCGAAAGGTTCTGCCGCAGATCTGGTTTTCTGCTGGGCATGGAGGCAAAGATTTGACACTGGACTTGCGCAGCTCACATTTCTTTTTGTGTTCTTACAATCCAATTCTGTTCACATTTCCCGAGTGTCAAGGTTGATCTGCATGTACTTCAGTGAGGCTTTGAGTGTATCATTGAAGCACTTTTTCTGCCCACATCGTGTGCACCTGTCTTCTGCCATTTCACTATAAAACAGTCTTTTGAGGATTAAGTGGCCTGCTCACCTGACCTGCGCTCTCCTCACCAGTGTGTAAACGCTTGGAAGATCATCTTTAGAGAAGACCTCCACGACTTGGACCTTGACTTGCCAGCTGATTTTCAGCAGTTTTCTCAGACAGTTCACGTAGAAGCGATTTAGCCGTTTGGTGTGGCGATCGCAAGCCATCCAAATCCCGCAGGCATTTACTAGTGTAGGCAGTACAACTGCTTGGTACACCTTCAACATGGTGACCATCTTAATGCCTCTCCTCTCTCATACTGATTCACATAGCCGCCCGAATACAGTGCTTCCCTATGCAGTGAATGCGTCGACTTTCTCGTCAATGTTCACAGATCTGGAGTGTGTGCCGTCGCAATATGTGAACTTAACAACCTTCAGGTTTTCCCCTTCAACAGTGATAGTTGGCTCCACATACTGCATTTGTAGAGTAAGTTTGGTGCATGACCTCTGTCTTTTGAGTACTGATTGTGAGGCCAAAGTCCCTCCAGGCAGTGGAAAAGCTCTGTTATATTTGAGCCTCTATAGTTGTGTTGAGAGCGCAATAGTCTGCGAACAGGGGGTCACACACTGAGTCCTCTTTCACCTTGGTCTTTGCCTGTAATCTCTGCAGGTTGAAAAATCTGCAATCAGTTCTGAATCTGATCGTGACGCTGGTTTCATTGATGTTGCGGAAAGCATCCGCCAACATGGTGAGAACATTTTGGTGAACAGCAAAGGTGCGAGTATGTATGAATGTATGCATAAATGTATATCTCTTCTACTTTTTAATTATTATAAATCTTCCACTGAGGAGGGAGCCGGTTTCCAACAAAGATACAAGTCTCCATCTTTGGAATGTAGTTAACACAGACAAATTCGCATTTGGCACTTGAGAAAAGTTTTGCATATTTTTAGTGTTCCACTCACAGATTGGACTTAAAATGTACGAACTAGCTGGTCAATTTCTCTTTTTGAAAATCCTAGTTTATCTAGAATCTCCTTTAAGCCTCTACTAACAAACCCTAATGCTCCAATAATTATTGTTATAAATATGAATCCATAGTTTTCTTTGATTTTCAAAGAGATATTTATATCTGCATGGCAGCTGACCTCTGTGATGGTATGTACCTTTGCCTCTCTGTCCCAAACAACAATATCTGGCCTGTTATGTTTACATTCAATAGAAGTTTTGATGGGAATATTCCGCTAGTATTCCTTGAGTTGGTGTTTATGCATGTATTCCATAACAGAGAGATTTTCAAAGTTTATTTCAAGACAGTCTTTTTTGCGTATCGCATTGTAAATTACTTTAGCAACAACATCGTGCCGCATAGGGAGGTAGTACCATGACGACATTTTAGGAAAGCTGCTAATCACATACGTGATGGCTTCCACAGAAACATGACATAGCCTACACAAGCGGTTGTACTTTGGGATTACAAGAGCGTCACTGTCTCTCTTGTTTACCAGTTACTTTGTGGAAAATTCATGTTCCTGGATTGCAAACGCATAGCCTTCAAAGTGTGATGTAGTGGCCTTGCGCGCAACAGAGGCTGCGCTTCGTTTGAATTCTACTGTCTTCTTCAAGCTTCCGGGCATTATACCCATGCATTTTTTTTTTTTGTATGCTGAGTGCTTTCCATCAAGGTCCTCTCTGAGGTAAGAGAGCCCAGCTGTTTTGGGATTGTGTAAATCATCAAGAAGAGAGTACTTCTCGAGGAGCTCACTTCACTTTTTAGAACTGCATTTATATATTTATTTTTGCTGCTGTTGTTTAGCAGGTGCTACCCGAGTAATACTATACGGCATTCGAAGGCCTCTACACTGATCTCAGGCCTCTACCACCTTCATTTCTTCTTAGGTAGAGCCTGTCAACATCACTGTTTCTGTCGAAGTTCCCAGTTATCTATAGTTAAGTCAGTGGGTACCCTTACCAGATTTAGGCACTTCAGCTATGAATGAGAGATAGATTCGAATGCCTTCTTATAGTCAAGCTATACTGTCACAAGGTTTCTGTGTTGTTTTCTTACTTCAGGCAGCGTATCATTATTTATTAAAAGTTGTTCGGCACACCTCCACACTTCTTTCTTTCCAACAGCCTGTTCATTAATCACAATGTTGTTTGACTCACAATGGTCCTGGAAGAAATGGTTGAGGCAACTTGTGTACAGTTTGTACATAATGTTTAGGCAAGCAATAGGCCTGTAGTTTCCTGCCATCTCGGTGATTTCTTTTGTGGCAACAAGAATTGCCCTTGCTGTAGCAAGCTAATTTAGTATATCAGTCTGACGTGCCATAGTCCATTTGAACATTGATATCAATTGGTTTCTATAAAATGTCAACTTCTTGTGCGAATATCCAACTGTTAGGTCCCTTCCAGATGCCTTCCCATTCTGCAATTTGCTTACCACTATAGCGAAGGTTTCTGCATCAATTGCGTATGTTTTACTGTTAGCGTTGGAACAGTATCCTCTCTCATATGTTTTACTGTTAGTGATGGGACAGTATCCTCTCTCAATTGTATTTAACCATAATGCATTCAGGTTGAAAACCTTCTTTACGTTCCAAATATTTGACCAAAATGGTCGCTGTTTTTCTCGGGTGGGAGCTTTTTTTTGTTTTCGCATACATTCGCTGCTTTCTTCCAAGGAATCTAGTGCTCTTAGCTTAGTTTCTCCTTGGGGCTGGCCAGATTGGAGCAATCTCGGGTATAACCAGGCGAAATTGCAAAGATAATCTAAAACTCGACTGAGGAAAGAAAACTCCGAATGTCCCGTCTTTGTTTACTCTGTATCGTATGTCTGGGTGCTTTGCGTTCTTGTCCCATTTATATATATATATATATATATAATATATATATATATATATATATTATATATATATATATTATATATATATATATATATATATATATATATATACACCGGAGTAAGCACATAAATGTGAAACAAGGTGGAAAAAAGAGTACTCAAATACCACCGGTTGGATTATATGCTTTATTTAAAAGCAGCAGAAATATAACAAACGGTGTTACTCAGAGTTTCACGTTCCCGTTCGTCGGACGGTTTTGTTAACTGTTCGACGAACGGGAGCGTGAAACTCTGCTTTAAAAAAAAAATATATATATAGGCACAGGAGTGGCTGTGTGACACCTTGGGTGTCTTCTACTATAGCCTCGGGCCGACCAAAGCCTTGTGAGTGGATTTGGTAGATGGAGACTGTAAGAAGCCCGTCGTATATGTGTGCGTGTGTGTGTGTGTATCTCTGTTTGACAACCGATGTTATTGCGTTTACGTCCCCGTATCTTAGCAGTTCGGCAAAAGAGCCCGATAGAATAAGTACTCGGCTTACAAAGAATAAGTCTTGGAGTCGACTTGCTCGACTAAACGCGGTGCTCAAGCATGGGCACGGTAAAATGACTGAAACAAATAAAAGAATAAAAGAATAGAAGAAAATATGTAGATGTATATATATATATATATATATATATATATATATATATATATAACGGGAAGCTTTATGAAAATAGACAAAAGACGAAGGCAGGTGGAAAACAAACGAACAATTGTATTAGTATGGCGCTCAGGAAATATAAATAAAACAAGTCTTTAACGTTTCGAGCCTACGCTCTTCAACAGAAAGATACACAGAGAGAAAAAACCACAGAAAGAAGGAGAGAGAAAAAAATGCGTGCAGTAGCTAACGAATCAACATGGCGATCTGATTTCGGCCAGAGGTCAAAGATCAAACATGAGACGCGAGAGCGAAATAAGGGGAGATAATAGGGTTGATAATAGGGTTGATAAAAGGGTTGAAGGACCAGCTAATAGTGCGTAGGAGGGGTCTGGACGTGTGTATGTATAGGGTTGGTGTATGTATTAGTATGTATAAGGGTGTGTGTGTGTGTATGAGAGAGTATTAGTGCGTAGGATTGGTCTGGACGTGCGTATGTATGGGGTTGGTGTATGTATTAGTATGTATTAGTATGTATTAGTACGTATTAGTATGTATAAGTGTGTGTGTGTGTATGAGAGAGTATAAGTGCGTATGCGGGGTCTGGACGTGTGTATGTATAGGGTTGGTGTATGTATTCGTATGTATTAGTATGTATTAGTACGTATTAGTATGTATTAGTTGGTGTATGTATTAGTATGGCACATCATATATGATGTGATGTGTAAAGTCGTGTGGTGTAGTGAGGAGAAGAGGGGGAGAAGAGAGGGGAGAGAAGGGGAGTGGAAGGGGAGGTGGGAGGGGGAGGGGAAGAGGAGAGGAGGGGGAGAGAGAGGAGGGGAGAAAGAAGGGGAGGAGGGGGAGGAAGGAGGAAAGAGGGAGAGGGGGAGAGAGGGAGTGAGGGAGCAGAGGGAAGGGGAAGAGGGAAGGAGGGAGGGAGAAAGAGGGAAGAAGGGAAGGGGAGTAGGGGTGAAAGGATGAAGGACTGAAGAAGTAGGGGTCGGGGGGAAAGGATAGGTGAGGAGGGGGGAGATATATACATATATATATAGAAAATAGTAAAGAGTGAAAAAACTACAGAAGGCTTAAATGTTAAAAAATATATATATATTTGCGTCAATATGTCTGAAGAATATTAGAAAATTAAAAAAAAAAATTTTTTTTCTTATAATGACATAATTTAAAAGAAAGACCGGTTTCGCGTGTAGCTTTTCAAATTTCTTGCGACGTTATGTTTATGTTGAATAGAGTTTTCGTTATGTTCATGTTCAGGAGAGTTCTAAATAAGGGAAGGTAGTGAGTGATTTCTTCCGGTGTAAGGGAGATAATCGTTTAAAAATTTTTTCCTCTCCCTTGGTGTGAATTTCTCTGTATCAGTATGTTCGGATGGTTGAGTCTGGGCTTGTACTTTTCAATGAAGAATGTTTCTTTGTTTAGTCTAATTTGTGTTGATGATCTGAAAGCACATTGGTAAAATGGAAAGATTAAAAATTGTGGTAGTAGTTGCTTTGCGCATTTCTCAATGTGCTCACTAAAAGGTATCATTCTATATTCTGGGAATGCAATCTGTTGTCGATGCAGTGTGCATCTACGTCTGAGTGATAGTCCCGTGGAACTCACGTAGTCTTGGTGGCAGCCCGAGCATTTTATGACATAAATTATGTTTTAGGAGGCACAAGTAAAGTTAGATTTGATCTTGAATTTCTGTCCCTCTTTAAAGAGGAATTCTGATCCTTCTAGCAGGTTAGGACATGTTGCACAGTTCGATCTACCACATATTCAATATTGTACAGTTACAATACAACTATGCATTCATCATATATGCACGCGCTTGTGAGTGTGTGTGTGTGCGTGTGTGCGTGAATGCGTGTGTGTATTTATATATGTATGTGTATATTTATATTCACAAATGCATGCATACATACATTCATTCATACATACATACATACATACATACATTCATTCATACATACATACATACATACATACATACATACATACATACATACGTACGTACGTACGTATGTATGTATGTATGTATGTATGTATGAATGAATGTATGTATGTATGTATGTATGAATGCATGTATGCATGCATTTGTGAATATAAATATACACATACATATATAAATACACACACGCATTCACGCACACACGCACACACACACTCACAAGCGCGTGCATACACACACGCACACACACACACTCACACACGCACACACACACACACTCACAAGCGCGTGCATGCACACACGCACACACGCATTCACGCACACACGCACACACACACACTCACAAGCGCGTGCATACACACACGCACATACACACATGCACACACGCACACACACACACTCACAAGCGCGTGCATGCACACACGCACACACACACACTCACAAGCTGTACGTGCGGATGGATGGATGGATGGATGGATGGATGGATGGAACGGTTAGTTTTCGTTGCAGTCGAGGGTCACCATGTGCAAGCTGGAAGAAGACCAGTGATCGAATTTGTAAAGAAATATTTATTTACGGTTACTTTGTATAATGCCATGACTCGACGGAGTATCATGTGTATCATATAAAAGCTATAATTATCTTTTCTTGCATATCAGCAGAGAGGATCATTGAAATGTATACGGGCAGATATTTATTCAAATGAGTATGAATAGTGGTATCACTTTGCGTGCCAGAATGTGAGGTCAGTGAGAGGGCAGTACGGAAAATGAGTTAGCGGGTACGTGCGTGCGATGAGGGGTATACACGAATGCAGGTGCACGTATCAAAATTCACTGAAAAATGAGCTCAGAAGAGCGAGTGAGTGAATTGTCAGTCCATGATATCGTATATCTTCCAGCATGGTTGTAGTGTGTGAAATGCCTTGAAGGCTCTTCAGATGTGAAATGTGCCTGGCATTGTTGTTGTGGGTAATTGTTGAGGTTAGCAAGGACGACAGTGTAGCATGCTGGAGTGATGCGCGAGTCAGGTAATTTTCTCTATTTATTACGTGACCAAACAGGGATCTAACAGAGATAAATCATGTCTAAACATGAGCGCAGGGAACTTGTGAACATCCGACGTGCATAGAGTCGGGAAAGAGCTGAACTGGCACAGACGTGTTGAAAAACAAGGCAATAGAGGCATAATAGAGTTGCGTGTGCGTGTGTGGTTGAGGTAGTATGCTGGTGCAGTGAATACAAATACAAAACAGTGCTGAATATGCCAATGATTGAAGTAGTGCTGAATATGCCAGCCAATGCATGAGGTATTAAATGCCTTGAAATGTGCAGGAGCAAAAGTGTGGCATGCTTGCGCATCTTAAGGGACAAACAACTTACTCTATGTATACGTGACCGACCTAAGGTCTTACAGAGATGAGCTGTGTGTACAAGGGCGCAGGGAGCATGAAAAACAAGCGAGAAAAGTGCGTGAATGTGACAGTGTTAGCACATGTGTGTAACAATATAAACATTTCCAAAATGAACGAAAAAATATTCAATGCAAAATGCAATGTGCGACAATGTGACTGAAAGAATGTGTAAGTGCAAAATATGGATAAAATTGGGAAGGTATACAAACAAAAGTTCAGGTTATGAATAAATGTTCAGTTCATTTTAGTCTGATTGGATGCAAGCAGAATCAATTTTAATTTAATATAACAAACAGGAAATTGAATTAGGGCAATGTAAGTGTTAAATGTATGGTTCTTTTGAAGTTCATGGAAAGAAAAAATTAAATAAATAAATAAGTATTGTAGGTGTTCGTGTAGAAATTAAGGCATTGATGCTTGTAAATCACTCACCGGGATTTTTTTTTTGAAATAGAGAACTTGTACGTATTTAGCCGGCCAGCTCTTACCCTAACCCTTCTCTGTAGTAATCTGTTGAGTCCAGAATACGGCGGACGGATTTGTGATTGTATTCTATGGTTCCAGATAAAATCGTGCGTCCATTGGTTAATGTCCGAGGGGACATATGTGTCGGTTTTCTGTGAACGGGGTGCGTTAGGTGAGAGATGGGACATATGTGCACAGAGACGATGTACATTAGTTGTGGGATCAGGAATATCTCGTGGAATAACAGGAGCGATCATCTGCCCAGGCAGGGCCAGCGTGGTGCTGTAAACTAAACTCAGCCGGTGAGTGGCCGATGTCGTCCTTAATAGATACACGGATCCCGAGCAGAATAAGCGGGAGGAATTCTATCCAATTGATTAGGTCTGGACATGCACAATCTCTCTACCATGCCGTTTGCCGCTGGATGATACGCCTTGTGCGGCAGTATTTGGAGCCGATCAAGAGCTTGAGCTCTCTGAAAAGGTGCGAATCGAATTGCCGTCCTCTGTCTGCCGTGATGGTTGTGGGGACACCAAAACGCGATACCCAGTGTGATATCAGCGCTTTAGGGAAAGTTTCAGGCCATCGAGAAAAGCGGTCGATGCAAGTCAACAGATGCGTATAGTTGTAGGAAGGTAGTAGAGGTCTGACTATATCTATGTTGATATGTTGAAAACGTGGGTCCGGTGTTATGAAAGTGCTGAGAGTTGATTTTACATGTCGTTGGATTTTCGCCTTTTGACAAGCGACGCAACCCTTAACCCAAGCGCGGATGTCCTTGTTAATGTTCGTCCACACAAAACGAGTTGATATCATCTGGGTGGAACGAATGCCGGGGTGTGATAGGCAGTGAAGGGCAGTGAAAATACGTCGTCGGTGTTGTTCAGGAACGTAAGGGCGTTCGTGACCAGTGGAGGTATCGCACCATATCTGACAGGTAGAAGAAATGGGAACATCTGGAACTTGAGAGACGACAAATTCAGGAGCTTATTAAGCCCTTAGTCGTTTCCTGATCTGCCGCGATCAGCTGAAGATCGATTGTCTCTGGAGCGTGCAGAGCGTTAAGCTGGACGCGTGAAAGCGCGCCTGCTGCTGTGTTGTCTGAGCTTTTGATATGCCGAATATCTGTGGAATATTGGGCGATGAAGTCGAAGTGACGGACTTCTCTGGGAGAATGGCAGTTAGATCTTGTTCTGAAGGCGTATACTAGCGGTTTATGGTCCGTGTAGATGCTGAAAACGGACCCTTCTAACATATGGTGGAAATGCTTAACGGACAGATACGCAGCCAGTAGCTCACGGCCAAAAGTACTGTATTTCGTCTCCGGAGGCTGAAGTCGTTTGGAGAAAAAGGACAATGGTTGCCAAACGCCATCCACCAACTGCTGAGAAACACCTCCGACTTTGCACATGGACGCATCAACCAGTAAAGTGAGAGGAGCACCAGGTTTGGGATAGACCAGCATCATGGCCCTTGCTAGCATATCATTTAGTTTATTGAAGGAGGCCAGCTCTGCGCCGCCTAACATCTGTAAGTAGTTGAGCTGCTTCGGCGCAGTGTGGTAGGAAACGCTGGTAGAAGTTAATCAATCCCAAAAATTCGCGCAGTTTCTGAAGGAACGTAGGAATAAGAAAATTGACTATCGCCTCCACCTTTTTGGGGTAGAGGCCGGATTCCGTCCTTGTCGACAATATGGCCAAGGAATGGAAGAACGAGACACCAAAAATACACTTACTTGTGTTGATTACGATACCATACTCAGCTAACCCCTGGATTAGTTGATGTAAATGCTTTTCACGTTCGGCTTCAGATTTACTTGCATATCGTCGATGTAAGCGTACACGAACGGTAAACCTCTTGTGACGGTGTCTATAAAACGCTGAAATGTTTACGCTACGTTACGGAGACCGAAGGACATCCGCAAAGACTCGATTAGTCCGAAGGGCGTGGCAATTGCCGAATTTGGAGCATCGACAGGTTAGACGGGTAATTGATTGTAGGTCTGCATCAGGACGATTATAGAGAAAACCCGTGCCCCGTTCAGCGAACTAGAATAATCATGGAAAAGTTGTATGGGTTAGGTGTCAGGCACTGTAGCGTTGTTGAGGGCTCTGAAGTCTCCGCTTGGACGCCAGCTGTTATCTCTATTCTAGCTTTTAGTGGCCTAGAAGAGGTTTGGAGCGTCAAGTAGCAAAGACTATTCTGCTTAGCGAAGGCATCTGGCAAATGTAACTCACAGAAAAAACTATTGTTTTACCGTGAGAAAAGTGCTGTTGAACTGTTAAGGGAAATTTGGCTATCGATGATCGAATCCATACCATGCCTGTATGAACCACTATACACACACACACACACACACACACACACATACACACATACACACACACACACACACACACACACATTGTCCATTTAAAAAGTTATATATATATATATGTGCGGTAAGTAGCTTGCTTACCAACCACCTGGCTCCGGGTTCAGTCCCACTGCGTGGCACCTTGGACAAATGTTTTCTACTATATCCTCGGGCCGACGAAAGCCTCGTGAGTGGATTTGGTGGACGAAAACTGAAAAAAGCCCGTCGTATATGTGTGTGTGTTTGTCTGTCTGTCTGTCTGTTTTCCCTCCAACATTGCTTGACAACCGATGCTGGTGTGTTTACTTCCCCGTAATTTAGCGGTCCGGCAAAAGGGTTCGATACAGTAAATACTTGGCTTACAAAGAATAAGTCCTGGGGTCAACCTGCCCGAATAAAGGCGGTGCTCCAGCATGGCCCCATTCAAATGACTAAAACAAATAAAAAAGAATATATATAAGCACGAAGTTCTGTCGGTGAACGGGTCGCGGTCTGAAAGCGAAGAAAATATTATGACAAATTAAATTTAAATGTTGAAGTGAATCTAACGGTTTTTGTATGCTTCTTAAATGGCTTATAAACACCTTCCGCGCTGCAATTGTTGTTGTTATATATATACATTATCCATTTAAGAAGTTATATATATATATATGTGTATGTGTGTGTATGTGTGTGTGTGTGTGTGGTGTGTGTGTGTGTGTGTGTGTGTGTGTGTGTGTGTGTGTGTGTGTACATACGTACTAATGGTGACTGAAGGTGCAGGGTAGCACCTACATTGCTAGAAATAAGAGCTAAAACCGTCTTAGACGCAAGAAGCATATGTCTGTGTACTGACAGGAGAGTTAACCACCACACGGGGAGCGAGATTGTGATATTAGTATTCTAGTTTCCTTTGAAATTAAAGCTTTTCAGTGGTGACTATTCTTTCGCTGAACGGTTTGGCTGAGTCCTGTATAAAGTATTTACCATATGAATCAATGGCTGGTTCAGCAAAATGGTAATGTGAAAATTACAAAGTAACAGAGGCGGCCATACGCAATATAAAACCAAAAAGGAAGACTTCAGTTGTCACTGATTGTGACTGACGATGCATGGTAGTACCTGCATTGCTAGAAATAAGACGTAAAAACCCTAGACGGAAGCTGAAAGAGCCTCGTCATGTAATACATATCGCGTGTGTGTGTGTGTGTGTGTGTGTGTGGTGTGTGTGTGTGTGTGTGTGTGTACATACGTACTAATGGTGACTGAAGGTGCAGGGTAGCACCTACATTGCTAGAAATAAGAGCTAAAACCGTCTTAGACGCAAGAAGCATATGTCTGTGTACTGACAGGAGAGCTAACCACCACACAGCGAGCGAGATTGTGATATTAGTATTCTAGTTTCCTTTGAAATTAAAGCTTTTCAGTGGTGACTATTCTTTCGCTGAACGGTTTGGCTGAGTCCTGTATAAAGTATTTACCATATGAATCAATGGCTGGTTCAGCAAAATGGTAATGTGAAAATTACAAAGTAACAGAGGCGGCCATACGCAATATAAAACCAAAAAGGAATAATTCAGTTGTCACTGATTGTGACTGACGATGCATGGTAGTACCTGCATTGCTAGAAATAAGACGTAAAAACCCTAGACGGAAGCTGAAAGAGCCTCGTCATGTAATACATATCGCGTGTGTGTGTGTGTGTGTGTGTGTGTGTGTGAGTGTGTGAGCGCCCGCGCGTTTATGTATGTATGTATGTATGCATGTATGCGGGTGTGTATGTATGTGTGTGGCTTTGTGCGTGTGCTTGTCCCCCACCGCCACTTGACAACATCTGTTGATGTGTTCATCTCCCTGTAACTGGGTTCGACAAAAGAAAAGAACAGTTCAAAATAGGTTTTAGAAATAATAAGTACATGAATCGATTCATTCTATTCAGGCGATGCCCAAGCATGGCGCTGTCTAAACCAGTAAAAGATATAAGGTAAAAGGCATATATATACACACACACACACACGTATATATAAGATACGAGAGTTTTCGGTCAAACTAGTCTTTCTTAGTCCTCAAACAGATGGGCCACTAAAATTCTAGTTCGAACTGCAGACTGCTACATATATTTAACCTTTCTCTCTTCGATGACGGGATACTCCGAACATGGAATCTTCGCTCAACACAATGTTCCAATAGCTTGCATATCATAGAAACAGCTGTCAGAGACTATCTCTACCTTTTATAATATTGTTAAATTAAATTAAATATTCCGGCAGGCCTTGCTAAATTGGCTTTCCTTTCTACTTTAACCTATATGTGAGATACACTTTTTCACGAGAACACACTGAATATTTCTTGAACTCGTTTATATAGGGTCTGGTTTTGAAGAAGATATGTATACTCCTTGTACATATATCTCTCCTTATAGATGGATATATTTATGGAAATTTGCATCATTGTTATGCATTCAATTGAATATTTAGGTAATATCATATCGTGACATCAATGCATTTGCGTACACTGTTGTAAATATAAATAGCCATGTTAGAATCAGACGAGAAAGCACAAAAATTATTCATAGTAACTTAGTTTTCAATAGTAAATTACCAAAACAACCTGTCTAAACAACAACACTAATTCAGCTTCAGTCTGACGTTGGCTGTGTGACCAATCGATTAATCTACAAACGTGTCTATACAAAGAATGCTGTGAACTAAACTTAACACTTCTATTCACATCTTACTTTTTGTCCTGACTGAATGCTAAATAATAAAATTCCATTGTCAAACAGAAATAAATGTCCCCACAATAACTTTCTGTCAACCCATACCCTGCACACACATACTTTCTTTCTGTCCTTCTCTATCCCTCTCCCAACACAACTACTTCCCCAGTCTACCTACGCCACACATAATTATCGTTCCATTGCTCCACTGCCCAAAGAAAGAACTTGCCAGACACTATGTAAATCTCCCCCATACAAAAAATAAAAGTAAATCCCAGAAACACACTCTGGTGAAAACGAGAAAACTGAAACATCGAAGTTACTGTCAACTCCTTTTCTGGTAAAATTCATATACATACATACGGTACATACATACATATAGTCATTTATACATACAGATACACACAGGCACTCTCTCTCTCTCTCTCTCTCTCTCTCTCTCTCACACACACACACTCTCTCTCTCTCTCTCACACACACACACACACACACTCTCTCTCTCTCGCTCTCTCTCTCACACACACACACATATATCAGTGGTGAAGAGTGACTAGGAAACTAGAGCATGCAATCAACCCACTGAGGACTGTGGGAGACCGGGTGTTCCACCCGCCCCCGTTTTCCCTGTAAAGTGTAGTATTATATATACTTTGAGATATGAGGAGTCTGAAAATGAAAATAGTTTCTCCCTACAATGCACCGTTTTGAAGTAAGACACGAGAAACGTACATGTGACTTGGGAAATCACCTTCCAGTGATTTCATCCAGTAGGAGCTATTCAAGCCGTCGACTTTGAGAAAAATTCGAATTTCATTTTAAAGTTTGGAAGAAAATTCGACGTTCACAAACTCTTGAAGCTGATTGAGAGAGTACCAAATCAAGTGAATATGTATAACAATGCACAACTTCTGTCAGTGATGCAACTTTTCTGTCCTTACTGACATCGACTTATCCCCTAAACCTTTCTTGAAGCCTTTCCTCTTCATCAACAAATCGCAAAATGTGTGACAGTTAAAATTTCATTCGAAGGTCTCTAGTTTCATCAAGCATAACAGCAACAATTGCTGGTTTTTTTTTCTTTTTCGATCATTGGTTTAATTACACCTTCACTTGTAACAGCTATACATTTAAATAATTTCGTTTTGAAAGTGATATTCGTTTTCAATATCACTTCAAAGCTGAGAAAATGTGTTCCTATACTGACAAACTAACAGACATGGAAAACAGAAAAATTTGTTCAGAATGGGTCATCTCGTCATTCACTCAGACTATTCATAATACTTTCAATCAAAATAATGTGACATTCCTTGCTGCTCACTTTGGTTTTAATTTTTAGCTTAAACTTTGATTTCTCTTTTCCGAGAATGATAATATTCTTAACTTTGTCAAAGTTGGGGAAATTAGAGAGCAAACTGAACTATTTGACCCTTTTGCAATCCTGTGGATGATGGAAGGCATGAGAAATTCTACTGAGTTATAATCTTTTTAAATGGATCTAAGCTTTATGCTAATAGATAATTTGGATGCTAGCTTACTTTTTTACATAACCTTTCTTAAATAACTTTAAATATTTAAAATTATGTTTTAAAAGCATTAGCATGAACGAATGTATGAGAACTTTACATTTTAATCGCATGCGCGCGCACACACACACACACACACACAAATTGCTGGTTTCTTCTTTTCGCGTGTGAAATAGTGAAGGAAAATCTGGGGTTACATGACTGAATTCAGGTATTAAGAATGGATCAAAAATATTCTCTCCATTGGTTAAATCTTTTTAGAAAGCAAGCGCAGGTGTGTGGTAAGGAGTTTGCTTCCCAACCACATGGCTCCAGGTTCAGTCTTGTACTGGTGTTTTCTACTATAGCCTTGAGTCGACTAAAATCCTGTATGTGGACTTGATGAAGGGAAACTGAAAAAACCCGTCGTATATGTGTGTGTGTTTGTGTTTGTCCGTCACCAACATTTGACAACCGGCGTTGGTGTGTTTACGTTCCCGTAACTTAGCAGTTCGGCACGAGAGCCCAATAGAATAAGCACCAAGCTTTAAAAAAGTACTGGGGTAGATTCCTTAGACTAAAAATTATTTAAGGTGGTGCCCCAGCATGGCCACAATCTACTGATTGAAACAAGTAGAAGATAAAATTTATACTCTTCGGTACCGAATAATCGTACGAAATATATCAGAAAGCAACAAAGCAAACTTGTAGACTGACTAAATGTGCATTTCTCGTCTAAATCTGTCCGACTATGAGGAAAGCCTCTGAATAGGCAAGTTTTTGATCTCTGTTGCACAGAACAGTATAAACATCAGCACTTCAAGAGGAGTGTCTGCTGGTCTAACACGGATGAAAGACAAGCAGTAAAATATCTGCTTCCTCTGTCTTTCACTTTCTTAGTCACTCATTCATTTTTTTGTTTTGTCCCTCTTTTTACGTCCCCTTCTCGAAAATGATAGAATTCAAAGAAAATAGCATCGCTGCTCTTACTATGACTGAAAGCAAGCAGTAAAAAAAATTGCTTTCTGTTGACAACTTAACACGGCTGAAAGGCGAGCAGTAAAACATCTGCTTTCTCTGTCTTTCTCTTTCTTGGACACTCATTTTTTTTTGGTCCTCTTTTTTACTCTCCCTTCTCGAAAGTAATAAAATACAGAGAAGATAATATTACTGCTCTTACTATGACTAAAAGCAAGCAGTAAAAAATTTGCTTTCCTTTGCCTTTCTTTCTCTTGACCACTTTATATTAAAAAAATGAAGAAATGTAAAATAAAAGTAAATATGACTACAATGAATGTAGTGAAAATTATGGATAGTGTTTAAATTTATTCACGTAACACTGAATTTAGTTGCTACTAGTTCGTAAATCAGATGAGTCCTACTGACCATAGTCTGTAGAAAGATTTGTGTCTTCGTTTACAGAGTACACGTTTCACAGTAGGAAAGTGAATTGTCGTTCGGGAGTCTTAAAATAACACAGAATACATAACGGTACTCTTCCACAGATACACGTTCTAGCAATATAATATTATTTGTTAAGGTTGTCTCTACAGATATTCTAAAGAAATTTAGCCAGTACTGATTTTTGTTACTACGCTTCGTATACGAGATGTCAGATGTAAACAAGTCATTATTATTACCAATATATAGTATTTCGCCGTCATTACGTTCTGAGTTCAAATTCCGCCAAGGTCATTTCGGATCCGATTAAATAAGTACCAGTAAAACAATGGGGTCGATGTAATCGACAAATCCCCTCAATTTCAGATCTTGAGTCTATAGTGGAAAGGATTATTGGCAATTTAATATGTGTGGTGAAGGCGCGCGGCTTAGTGGTTAGTGTATTTGGCTCACAGTCATAAAGTCGTGTGTTCGATTACTCCTTGAGCAAAACACTTTATTTCAAGTCTCTCTCGTGCAAAAATGCAGGCAAAATGAGTTGTACCGTAATTCAAAGAGCCAGCCTTGTCACACTCTGTCACTCTGAATCTCCCTGAGAACTACGTTATGGGTTCGCGTAAATGTGGTGTATTCATCCACTTTCAAATTCATTTCACGAGTGGGCTGCTCCGTTAATCAGATCACCTGGAACCCGCGTCGTCGTATCCGACGATGTGTCAGTTTGTGGAGGCGTGTGTCTAAGTAGTTGGACTCATTTTAGTGGCTTCGATTCCTGGACCGGGCGGTGAGTTTTGTTCTTCAGCAAAGCACTTCATTTTACGTTGCTACAGCCCATTCAGTCGGAAAAAGTGAGTAATTCTATGATAGAGTGGCTCCCCATCCAAGGTGGGGACCTATGTTCCACGAAAACCAGGAAACCGTCCCTATAAGTGTATTTGAATCGAGAATGATCTTTATCTTTAGCTATCTTTTTAATTTAACGTCTGTGGGTTAATCCTGTTCCACACTGATTTGTTTTGCTCCAAAAGCACCAACAGAAACAAAGTAACGCGATTCGGGGAATTAGGTGTGCATAATATATATAAGCTGACACATCTAAACAAGGTACACCCGATAAGAAAGTTTTTCCAAGCATGAATAGATTCTGAAGAATAACACAACAAAAATTTAATCAATAAAAATTTTCCATAACACTGACCCTTCACAACCTACTCTGCAACTTGAGACCATATAAGGTCAAGGTAAACTCAAATTTAGCACACACACACGAATATCGGCGAATACTGTTAGCTCACAAGTTAGCCACTATGTTAGTTAATGAAGAGTAATAGTGATGCATGGTATGTGCATGTTTCTGTCCGCCCCAATTCAACCACTTAAAGTAACTCCTGAAAACTTTAAGCACATGTTGACAATCTTGAAATTAAATTTTCTAACGATCTTTCTTCGCATTTCCTATACATATTTTCCTTGGCATTAGCATACATATGTATGTTTGAGTATGTTTATATATATATATGTATGTGTGTACGTATGCATGCCCGCATATGTACAATTTTACATAAAACTGGTAATCATTAAAAAGACTTCCTGTAGCATTTTAGTGGTCGATGTTATCGCTATGTCGTGTATATATCCTGAATTATATCACGTGTTACAGTATCCATAGCAACTAAACACCCTTTTCAGGTTCCATGCATATCGACATCTATGCATACACATATACATATAGTGTGTGTTTGCGCGTGTATTTATTTGTTTGCTTATTTGTGTGTTTCTGTGTGTGTGTATGTATGTGTGTGTGTTTGTGTGTGTGTTTTGTGTGTGTATGTATGTATGTATGTATGTATGTATGTATGTATGTATGTGTAAAACAAAAATTAATATTAAAAGGACAACGCATCAGTAACAATGTTTAATAAAAATAGAGGGAGTTCAACCGATTTTATTAACAAAAAGAACATTTTCACACGTTTTAAACGTTAGTCCCTTTCCAGAAGAAAAGGAAAGATATCAAGATAAATAGGCAGTGTACATATATGAATACCTACTTACCTACCTACCTACCTACCTATATATACATACATACATACAAACATACATACATTCATACATACATACATACATACATACATACATACATACATACATACATACATGCATACGTAATTCTTTTATTCTTTTATTTGTTTCAGTCATTTCACTGCGGCCATGCTGGAGCACCGCCTTTAGTCGAACAAATCGAACCCAGGATTTATTCTTATTCTATCGGTTTCGCTTGCCGAACCGCTAGGTTACAGGTACGTAAACACACCAAAATCGGTTGTCAAGTGATACTGGGGGGGGGGGCAAACACAGACACACAAACACACACACATACACACACACACACATATACATATTTATATATATATATATGTATATACGACGGTCTTCTATCAGGTTCCGGCTACCAAATGCACTCACAAGGCTTTCGTCGGCCCGAGGTTATAGTAGAAGACGCATACCCAAGGTGCCACGCAGTGGACTCAGCCCGGAAGTATGTGGCTGGTAAGCAAGCTACTTACCACACAGCCACTCCTGCGCCTATGATACATGCATACATACATACATACATACATACATACATACATACATACATACATACATACATACATACATACATACATACCTATGGAAACTCGGAAAATATAACCAGCACACATAATTTCCACATCAACGGTAATGTAGACTACCTCAACCTAAAACGGAAACAAAGCGGCAGAGGTTTAACGTCAATCCATACCGGCAACATCTATTAGCCACCAAACGATGAAGTGCATCCCTTGACGAAGTTTGCATTCATGACGCTGATAACATCATAAGACGTGGAAAGCTGCTCCTTGAGTAGCATTCCTCGTCTGATAACCTTAAATACATGCCCAAAGAAGTTGCAAGACTTTACCGCTATGGAATGAAGAGATAAGGGTATATGAGCAGAAGACCATGCATGGATATATTAGTAGAAATCTCCGAGATGGAAGTAACGTTGATCATCAATGCGTACCATGGACCAACAACCGGATTACTACCTCCCACTTTGAAGTGTATTCAGTTGCAATCCAGGAACAGGAAATATCAACCAAATACCTGATGCACCCAAGGGACAGAGATGCTGGAAAAGCAGTAAGATGTGACAACCGATGCAGATTTGTGGAGTTAAAGCCAAATATATCACCCATATCATAAGTAGTTGTCTGAAAATGTCATCACGGTATTATGACCGATGAGACATGTTGTAGCTAGGATACTGTATTATGAAATCCGTCGGAAGGATAAAGAGATAAGAACCCACAGTATGATGGAAGCCAGAGCCATTCATAATAAAAAAGAATACGGGTGGAATGTCCATGTGAACACGTCAATAAAATCTAAACACAACAGACCTGACATAATGATTTGGGATATGGAAGAGAAATCGTGTACAGTTTCGGAAATCGGTTGCCGAGCTGATGTTGACATAAAGCGAAACAGTTATTCTATCCAGATTACAAGTTCAAGTTTATACTTGTAATTATTGGGCACTGGGATATATAACACGCTACCTAAATACCAATCTTAAGAAATTAGGCGTTTCAAAATAAGAAAGAAGACAGCTGATTCGAAGACTGCAGATAAAATCCATCACTGGAACTGTAAAAATTTGTAAAACTTTCTAGAAGTCTATTATTTAAGTATATATGAGCATGTCTAGATATGCAACTATATGAATGAGAATACATACACAAAACAAAACATACAAATCTTCACATAAACATACATACATACATACATACATACATACAGACAGACAGACAGACAACATTCGAAGCGACAAGTCGCGTATTTGGCATGGGAGACTATTTATCGAAAATACGATGAATACTATCTCCAACTTTGGAACCACAACTGCCAGTCTTGTTAAATAACTGGTTAATCTTCAGCAAGGGAACGTAAATTCCATCCCGACTCAATAAACCTGCCTGAGGGCACCAAACTGCATATCGCTGTTGAGGGCGGGCGGCCGATATGTTACTTTTGCGATGACCAAGGCCATCTCAGGGTCTCTTGCCCTAAAGAGGAAAAGAAGAAGCAATCGGCTCTTCTGCCGGCACCAGCACCAGGGGCACCTCCAGTATAGTAGCAGAACCCAGTGGTCGTCGCATCACCAATACCATCACCATCAACACCAGCAACAGCGACGCCACCTTCAGCCGTCGCCAAGGCACCACCAACACCAACTCAAGAAACAACACCAGCCGGAGTACCACCACCACCAACAACAACACCAACAGTAACACCACCAGCAGCAGCTGCAGCAGCAACAAATGAACCCCCAAGAGCCAGAAAATATTCTCCTTCCCGACCTAAACAGCTTGAGCTGCTTGAGTATTGAGGTCGAGGAGTGAGTGGCAGATAGTGCCCCCCCACCACCAAGAAAAAAGTACTACAGAGACACTGGAAAGAAAGGGGAGGCGCAAAGAAGCGGAACTTCCCAACAGCAGCAACACACACACATACACAACAATAACACCACCACCTGCAGCACTACCACTTCAAGCACCAACAGAAACCACAGCACAAACAGACCCTAAAAATACCACCAACCTCACAGACAACACGCAACTGATAACATATCTACGAGTCAATAAAAACACCACATTACCGGATGTTTCTTCCCCACACACAACGCACCACCATCACATATAAAAATTGTAAAACTCAGCCAAACCACATACACCACATTGAAAAGAAACTTCCCGGATGCTGTTGGGTCTTTTCAAAAAAATTTCTCCAAAAGACTTTTCAAAAACCTCGTGGAAACACCCGCACCAAAGTACAAAGGGGGTACCCTACTAGACAACAATGGTAAGCAAAGCTTTTCTCCACCCTAATTATTTGGTTTTAACAAGGTGATGCTCAGAATAGGTTGCATAAATTTTAGGGACCTCAGGTCGCCTATGAAACAAGGTCACCTTTTAAATGGCCTGACACCTCTTAGTATAGACGCAGCAGCCATTAGTGAAACCAAACTTTCTGACCTGCGAGACCTCACAGCCCTTTTTGGTGGATACGAGATTTTTCTATCTCCGTGTCGGCCAGGAAGGGGCGGTGGTGGTACTGTGGGGCATTTCCAAAAAGGTCTGAATTTGAAAATAAAGGTAATCTTCCTTGATCCAGAAGGTAAGTTGGTAGTCCTAGATGTGAACAGCAGTGATGGCGATGCCTTCAGACTGGTGGCTGCCTATGCTCTGACACAGACAGGGCGGCCGGATTACTTCAAGCATCTGGAGGTTTTCCTGGGAACTTCTCGAACTTTAGTATTAGTTGGGGACTGGAACACTATCTTGGACGTTTCGATTGCGTGGGAATATCTGATAGGAGATGAGGGTGATAAAACCTCAAAAACGTGTTCAGACGTTTTCAGCTGTGTGAGAGTTACCGGATAGATAACCCGAATGTCCCAATGTGGACTTGGACAAATCGCAACGGTTCGTCAAGATCGTACTTTAGAGTATTCTGTAGGCCAGCAGATAAGGATAGTATGGATGTCCACAATTTCACATAGTCGGCTACACAGACCACAAATTTATGATCTTAGGCTTCGTAGACAGGGCCCCGGCTACTAGAAGCTGAACACTTTGTTACCGGCGTGTCAAGCTTACAGAGATCGGATCAGCGTTTTAGTTTAGAGAGCGTTGACAGGGGCAATCGTCAACAACTGTTGGTTTGCTCTTAAAAGGCCAATTGGAGTAGAATCGATTAGGTTTAGCAAGGCTTTAGCGGTGGAGAGGAATAGAAAAGAGAGAGAGAGAGGAGAGAGAGAGAGAGAGAGAGAGAGAGAGAAAGAAAGAGATTTAATTAGAAAATTAGATAAGGCGCTTAGGAAAGTCATCGCAACCGACGTGTTGGCACGAGGTCGGCCCTCGACCAAATTTTCGACGCCAAACACGAAGGCTACGTTGTCAGAGCTAAGGCACGTTCACTAAGCGGGGAGGGAACGAAAGCTGGCGATGGGTGCGAGTGAGGGAGGCAAAACGTAGCAACAGAGTTCCTATTCGGTCTTTGGTGGACCAGAATGGGCACGAGATCTTTGAACCGAAGCAGATATGCGCGGCCTTTCAGCAGCACTTTGCTCGACTGTTCAAGACGAATGTTAGGACAGGAAACAGGGCAGACTTCGGTGTCTACCTGGACTCTCGATGAGGGAAGCGGTGTGCTGCGAAAGGTCGATAACAATGACGGAGATGCAGGAAGAGCTTCACAAGAGGCAGATCACCGGATAGGGATGGCCTGCCCTACGAGCTTTATATTTCAATGCCAGACTTGTTTGCGGGCCTCTTACCAGACGTCTATATCAACTGGCAACAAAATGAGAGAATTCCCATTTTTGTTTGCCGAGGGGCGCTGGCACTGCTGAGAAAATACCCAAACAAAAGGGACGTTATAGAGAATTTCAGGCCCACCACTCTGCTCAATGCACAGCTGAAGATTTTGGCCAAGGTTTAGCCAAGAGGTTGGCGCTTGTCGTGGACAAGCTGATTGACGAGGAACAATTATGCGCCATCCCAAATAGGACTATCCACGACAACCTCCACCTTATGCGCCACATCATAAAAAGAGGATGGGTAACAAAACTGATCACTCTAAAGCCTTCGATAGGGTTGACCATCAATACTTGGCAGTTGTTCTCAGAGCAGCCGGTTTCGGTCCGGTTTTCCGCGGTTGGATCGCTGCTTTGTACAGCGGCATCTGCCCGATTGTTCGAGTGAATGGTCACCTTTCAGAACCATTCTGTATCTTCCGCTCTGTCTGTATCTCCCTTCTGTATGCACTGACACTTAAGACACTGCTGCAGAAGTTGGAAGCTTTGAGGGGTGTCCCGCGTGATCTAGGTTGTAGGAGAAGTGTGTCTGCTTATTCTGATGATGTCAGCGTCATAGTGTCGAGTTACAGGCATATAGACCTGATTGGCGACACGAGAATATGAAGCGATGACAGGAGCAAAAATTAACGACGAAAACTCAGAGAGCTGGCAACTCGGCAGCTGTACAAGGAAGTTCATGCCGTCCAAGAGCGTCGTGGGACGCTGGATAGACGGTCTGGTTAAATTGCTCGGGGTATGATTTGGTTCAAACTTCAGGTGGAGAAAAACCGGGACGAGGTGACAAACAGAGTGGTCAATCTCACCCAGAAATGGGCCTAGAGGAAGCTGTCCTTGAAAGGTCGAGCCGAGGTGGCGAATGCGTACATCGCATCCGTCATCTATTACCGCTTGACCGTTGTCCCTTGCACCATTTTGTTGGTTGACCAAGCCGGTACGCTTACTCTTCTGCTTTTTGCAGAAGGGACGCGTTCCACTGGTCAGGCGCTCCATCTGCTGTCAACAGCCGCTAAATAGTGGGCTGGGAATTCCTTGGTTGCTGATGCGCAAGCATGAGATCAGGTTACGGCATATCTGGCGTTATCTTGACGGTGAACAGGTGTGGTCGTCGTTTGTCAGACTCACTCTTCCACAGTTCGTCTCTTTGACTGAGCTGCAATCCTGGATTAGGCGTAGACCGAGGAGGGTCGCTTGCCACTTCGAGTGCCGTCAAGCGCTCACGGCTCTCCACCAGGCGGACAATGCGGTTGGTGGTAGTTCCACTCTAGCGTTCTATAGAGGGCTAGTGGAAGGAATGTGCGACGACGTTCTCGGGGAAACTCTGGGCGTCGATGAAGATCACCTAAGAGGCCTGTTTCGGAGAACTTTTGGGCCTGGGTCAATAGATAACTTTCAGACAGAAATCCCTTGCCTAGCAGTGCTACCGAGGGGTGTTGCCTATTCGGGATAAACTTTACAGGCACGAAAGTGCCGTCAGCGGGGACTGCCCGAGATGCATGCAGAGCGATGAAACCGTTCTGCACGCTTTCGTCCAGTGCCCGAACATTGCTGACTTCAAGTTTCTATAAAACATCACATCGTATTTACGATAAAGGAATCCATCTATGGAATATCATATCGTAGTTAAGATATAAATATCTATAAACGTCTCAAAGTATTAGCAAACATATAGACAATTCTCTAAAAACATCTCACGTCTTTGAATTACAGAGAGTGATATTTCATAGTTTGAAGTAATAAAAAGGGCTTACACACTTTTTGTGGGGTGGCGTTAAATAGCCATCCTATCCAGCTATTCAGCAGCACTGGTTAAATTGCTCGGGGTTTGCTTTGATTGAGTCTCCAAGTATTGAAGAACTGATACGAGATAACGAACAGGGTGGCAAATATCACCGAGAAATAGTCCGAGAGAAATTTATCCTTGAAAGGACGGGCAGAGGTGGCGAACACTTACATCGTCTATGTAATATCGCCTGACACCCGTACCTTGCCCCCAGTTCACATCTTACCAGACTGGAGCGTTTGTCTTTCTTCTTGCTATGGAGGGGAATCACTTTGCTGTTAACATCTGCTGTGACCTGGGCATGCCATAACAAACATGTACAAACATGTGCTGCGTCTGCGATATCTCCAGTAATTCCTTGACAGTGAACAGGTGTGATCGCCGTTTGCCTGTTGAGTATTTCCACATCTCGTCTCTTTGATACAGTTGCAGTCCTGGGTCAAGCGTAGACAGAGACAGGGTGCGTGGCATCTGGAATGTTATGAAACGCTTACAACCTTTTACCGGTCGGGTAGTGCGGTCGGTGGATGTAACCCTCTAGATTTCTAGAGTGTTGGTGGCGGGCAAGAGTAATGACGTCCTCAGGAACAGCTTGAGCCTCGACAAAAACGAAGTAGCTAGTTTTTTCCAGAGGACTTTCCAATTGAGGTTCAGAAATATTTGGATTGTGAGTGCTACTGAAAGAATTGCCAGCACGCGTCAGATGTGAATAGTTCTGCACGTTCTCATCCAGTACCCGACTATTTGTTGACTTGTGAAGTAATGTCGAACACCTGCTCTTCTGTGTAGGACGGATCAGATGGCTATCGGCTGAGTTCACCGTGAAGATCATCGCATCGCTTCTCTTTGGTCGGGAAGTGCATGCAAGTCTTCATCTGTCTTGTAACTTAGGGAAAAGACGTTGTGTGCTGGACAAGATTGAAAGAACTGAAGACAGATGCCTTCGTCCTTGACCAAGTCTTCGTCAGCTTTCTCAAGTTTCACTTGAAAGGAAAGCGAGGGTGAAGAGGGAATTACTGCCTCACAGTAGCATTTTCGAGAGGTGAAATAGAGTGGCAAGAATAACCCGAATCAACAGATTTGCCATGAGCATGTATCTTTAGATTGAAGGAGGAAAGTAGGGAGATGGTACTTATCCTATTCGTCATGGTGACCATGTAAAGTTGGATTCATGGAAGTCTTCGGAGGTCTCCATCTTTTGGGGCTTTAGTTCTTATTTGATTTTTTGCTTCTTCGTATCTACTATAATAGTGTTTACACGTTTTCTTGTAATACCACATTACATCCTTTATCTTTATTTGCCTTTAGAGATTACGGCTTTCCTACACTCGGTCAGGGGTTTGGGGTGCTGGGGGTGAGCAACAAGAAAGTGGAAAGTAGAGATTTCAGACTAGTATTGTCTACGTTCCGACAGGAGCCGGACGGACGGATTTCTTTAGACGTCACGATCTCTTTCTTGATAACATCTCACTTATTAGTGTTAGTGGGCGACTGGGAAAAGGATCTTGGCCGCATGCAAAAAGTTTGTGAGAATATCTGATAGGAGAACAGTAGGCAAAAGCCTTGGATAATTTAGCCTTTGATATGCATAAAAGAAGGGATGGTCATGGTAAGAATGAATTTGAATGTAAATCTCCTAGCGCCAAATAAAAATAACAACAACAATTAGAACATCAACAGTAACAACTAAAATGTTTGCAGCTGATGTGTTCAACTAACATTGCAGAAATAAGTAGTACCGTTTTTGCATGTAAGACAAAAGCTACCGGCTGTTTGTGTTCCCACGGGGACCATAACAAAATGCGGTCAAAATAATTGAAAACTTGTCAGCATAAATTCAATGAACTGTTCTTTATTAGAGAAAGAAAGATGGAGAGTAAGGGAGGAAGAAAGACAGGGGGAGAGAGGGCGGAAGAGAGAGGGGGGATTTTAGTTCCATAAATATGAAGACGGAAAAACAAAGTGGAGCAGGAACCTGTTTTTACTATAAACAGATTCTTGAATGTGAACATTTACATGGATAAAGAATTTCAAGAAGCAATTTAAAAAGCTCTCGTTTCAACAGCAATAAAAACACTCAACAAATAAACAAACAACAAAATAACACAATAATTAACTATAATCGAAACAATCATAGAATTATGGAGTTGATATTACGTAAACTAAATGTATACATATATAAGTATACATACATATATATTATATATATAAACACATATATATTACATACGTACTTATATATAAGTTTATATATATATAAATATGTTAAATATATATTAATATATAAACATATGTTACATATATATTGTTTTCTACTCTAGGCACAAGACCCGAAATCTCTGGGGAGGCGAAGCCCTGAAAGGCAAAGTCGACCTCAGTGAAATTTGAACTCTGGACCTAAAGACAGACGAAATACCAATAAGCGTTTCGCCCGGCACACGTTTCTTTATTGCCCACAAGGGGCTAAACATAGAGGGGACAAACAAGGACAGACAAAGGGATTAAGTCAATTACATCCCCAGTGTGTAACTGGTACTTAATTTATCGACCCCGAAACGATGAAAGGCAAAGTCGACCTCGGCGGAATTTGAACTCAGAACGTAAAGACAGACGAAACACCGCTAAGCATTTCACCCGGCACACTAACGTTCCTGCCAGCTCGCCACCCTAACACACACACACATATATATATATTCTTTTCTACTCTAGGCACAAGGCTCGAAATTCTGGGGGAAGGAGCAGTCGATTAGATCGACCCCAGTACGTAACTGGTACTTAATTTATCGACCCCGAAAGGATGGAAGGCAAAGTCGACCTCGGCGGAATTTGAACTCAGAACGTAGCGACAGACGAAATGCCTATTTCTTTATTACCCACAAGGGGCTAAACATAGAGGGGACAAACAAGGACAGACATAGGTATTAAGTCGATTACATTGTCCCCAGTGCGTAACTGGTACTTAATTTATCGAATCCGAAAGGATAAAAGGCAAAGTCGACCATGGCGGAATTTGAGCTCACAACGTAACGGCAGACGAAACACGGCTACACATTTCGCCCGGCGTGCTAACGATTCTGCCAGATCGCCGCACTAACATATATATACTCTACTCTCTACTATATATATACACATACATACGCAAATAACAAATACATCTGCATGCATGCACGAAAACGCACAACGTTAACAGCAAAATATTTATCAGCACGCACGCACGCACACACACACACACACACACACACACACACAGAAGCAAACAAACGCCCACACAGTCATACACTCACACATACATGCACAAACGCGCGCACACTTACAAACACACTACTTTATTTTTTAAATTTTACATGATACTCTACTTTCAAACATGAAAATGTTACATCTTGCTATCAGCACGTAGAGGTAAAGCTTTCTTCATTTTTAAAAATTTTATTTTACGTGGTAATGACTGACAGATGTTTAATCCCTTGCTTGTCAATAATATATACAAAGGATAAAGAAGAGAGAGAGAGAGAGAGAGAGAGAGGTACAGAAAAAGAAGGGAAGGGAGAAAGAGAGAAAATAAATAGTTACAGATAAAAACAATTTAAGAAACGTTTGACACTGCTCGGCATTTGCTATGTACACTAATACATTTCTGCTTTTACCAGCCACATTTATTTATTTATTTTCATTCTTCAGCCAACAAGGAAGCGCTCTTATGGTCACTTGAACTGCTAAAAATAATATTACCCTTTCGTCGTAAAACATTATGTAAAAAGAGTGGTTGGTCATGACTGGAAACCACTTGATAATATTTTCATTCTTCAGCCAACAAGGAAGCGCTCTTATGGTCACTTGAACTGCTAAAAATAATATTACCCTTTCGTCGTAAAACATTATGTAAAAAGAGTGGTTGGTCATGACTGGAAACCACTTGATAATATTTTCATTCTTCAGCCAACAAGGAAGCGCTCTTATGGTCACTTGAACTGCTAAAAATAATATTACCCTTTCGTCGTAAAACATTATGTAAAAAGAGTGGTTGGTCATGACTGGAAACCACTTGATAATATGTGAAATCGATAATGTCATTTCGGTTAGGGCTGATATGCTGGTGGAACCTAAAGGACAATGGCAGCAAGAAACAAAGTGCTATTTTTAAGTTTATTAAAAGAAATGTTTTGCTTCGATTCTGTCTAATTTTTTTCTTTCCGTATCATTGAGATAAAAGAAAAACTGACTTCTTGTTTATATCAATCAATTTATTGAGATATACACACGTATTACTTAGTAATGAGGATCTTTTCTGCTTGGCTGCCACTTCGCAATTTCTTCAATTTTTTCCCAATTAGTTGGTGTAATTTATTTTTATGGTAATCAGTGACATGAATCAATAAATAAAGTGTTAATAGTTTTTAGAGTTTGCAAATTTTGAGTAATTTTAGCCAATCAAAAGCCACAGACAGATAGATGCCTGTTTCCACAGTACCAAACCAAGCTGCTTACCCACGGGGTCATTTTTCACTAATCAAATGCTTAAAACAATGAGGTATGAAGTGGTCGTTAGATGTGCTACGTATAATAGCTAAATAGGCATTATATCAAGCACCAATTTTTTCTTGCAATATATATTTATTTATTCATTTTTTTGCAAATTTGAATTCCTGTGTGTAAAATACAAATTCGTAAAAAGGTTTCTGAGAATTCCAAAAGTAAAAAGGTTATGAGGGTTTATATGGCGTGCGTAAAGCCGAATTCCGCCAATATTTCATTTGTTTATAGTTGACAACACGTGCAGTCACGCACAAATTGACAGCTTCCAAATCCTGACGGGGTAAAAGTGCTCAAAATTTAAGCCTCTGTAATTTTTTAAAAAGAATTTTCTGGAAAAAGTTAATTAGCCCCTGAGATTCAACATGGAAAATTACATCACTACATCAAATTTTAAATTTTTCACTCAATTAAAAAATTTCCACAGATGCAACCAAGCATAAAAGATCCTAATGGTAGTTTTGCAAGCCCATTATATATACGCATATATATATACGCATATATATATATATATATATATATATATATATATATATATATATATACGCATATATATATATATATATATATATATATATATACACATATATATACATATATATCTATATTTTCCGTTTATTTATTTATTTATTTATTTATTTATTTACACGTGCGTGCAAACACACATTGGGTAGTCAATTTCCGGTAGATTTGTAGAGGCACTATCGTGACATGTCGTACATCAGTTTTTAACAGTTGCTGCTGTGTATCAGAGATCGGATCCCTGTTAATGATTTTTCTATCCTTTTATTTTCAGTTTATTTGTATGTGGTAGGAATAGCAGCCAAATATTTGGAGCTGATATACGTTGAATGCACTCGAACAATTTTTTTGCAATGGTATTCCCTTGGGACGATCTTTCGCTTTGACTCTCAGAACTTGACATCCGGATGAGCTGCTTTTGTTCGTTAATTTCTGTATAATTTTTTTTATTTATTTTCTTTTGTTTATAGTGAAAGAGAGGAGAAAGTGCAAGATGTACGAACGTGTATATGAAATAGAAGTATGTATGTGTGTGTGTGAGAGAGAGAGAGAGTGCCACTTACACACACATAACACACTCGTTCACTCACTCACCCACTCTCTCTTTCCCTCTCTCTCTCTCTCTTTCTCTCGCTCTCTCTCTCTCTCTCTCTCTCTGTTTCACACATACACACATACACACATACATACACCTGTACATGCAAAAATTATTTGATATATGTAAGTATACATGACAACACATGTATAGATATATATATATACGTATACATGACACAACAGACCCCTTCACTCTCTCACTCTTTCTCTCTATGTCCCTTTCTCTCTCTTTCTTTCACTCACACACATGTCCATTTCATATACACGTACATACCTTTCAGTTTCACTTTCTCCTCTCTTCACACTTCAAAGAAAAGTAAATAAATGAAGATTTTTATGGAAATTAACGAACTCCC
This sequence comes from Octopus sinensis, assembly GCF_006345805.1. Lineage (NCBI taxonomy): Eukaryota > Metazoa > Mollusca > Cephalopoda > Octopoda > Octopodidae > Octopus > Octopus sinensis. Next base: position 26,094,972 of record NC_043014.1, on the reverse strand, counting down.
GAATGATAAGCGAATGATTGCCATTCACTTGAAGGTAATTTTAAAAATACATTAAAATATTGTCTGTTTAAGGAAAGCTAAAATATAAATATTTATTGTACAAACAACATACATTTTTGAAATGACATTCAGTTAAAAATATTTCTAAATGATTAAAATATTGTGTACGTCAAAAAGTCAACGTTATCTTTTATCTTAGAGAGTGCGAAGACTATGTGTGTGTATATGCCACAGATAGCGGACGTGTGTTTGTGTTGATTGACAAGCCAAGGCATTCATTATGTGTGTGTATTCTGTATGTATGTATGTATGTATGTGGGTTGACGTCACGGAGGCGATGTTATTTTTTTTTTCGTCAAGAAATAATAAACAAAAATTGTGTTTAATCGTTTTCCTTTATAAATAGAGTCACAAATATCACAAATAGTTGTACTGCACTGCCGAAGGTATGTATGAAAATAAATATGCAAAAAAAATTAAGATAGAATATACTATTTCTGGGATATTTCCGGTACACACAAACATCTCTAGAGTTTTAGTATTATCAAGACATGTATATATATATATATATATATATATATATATATATATATATATATATATATTAAATTAGAGATAAAACCACAATTAGGCAAATCAAACAATGAAAAACTTAAGCCAATACATAAAATTAATTAATTTATATTATTTTAAATATATATCAAAAGTATTAAAAGTTTAATAAAAGATAATGAGTATAACACTACGATCGTTTCATGGCTGTCCAATTCGTAATAATTCGAGTTATGGTTACAGTCAATCTTCAGGTAATTGAAATATCTAAAATATAATCAGAAATATTTAAACAATATTTTTAAGATATAAATAATATAATAATTTTACTTATAATAAACACTATTATAGTATTTAACTCTATTATCAAACTAGAAACATAGAACTTAACAATTATGATTATATCAAAATCGACTATAATGTTAAATATTAATTTTAATTTATAAGGTAGGAAACCCACCCATAATTTAATATCGGTATTAGTCTATATCTAATTACATAAATATTTTAAAATGACTAATATATATAAATCATCAATGAAAATATATAAACGTATATAAATATTATAAATAAGATCTAAAATAATCTCAATAAATAAATGTACATGCACTTATAATAGAAACCTAATAAATTTAATTTTTCATATTTAAAGATGAAATAGCTAATTTCAAAATACAAATAAACAAACTTAAACGAACTTTCGGAAATCTTATGTAAAATACTTTTAGAAATAATCAATTCGTAGTAATATAGTATCGAATAAATACTATAAATACTATAAATATAATTATCAATGGGAATAACTAAGTTATGCTATTAAATTAGACATGGCCTGGACCAATCTTTAGTCGAAACATATCTAAGTTTATCAAAGTTTATCTAATTTAATTATAAATTTAAAACTACAATTAATACTATTAAAACATGTATATACAAAAGCCTAACTTAATACACCTCGTATGCTTGTTATCAAATAACAAATCTATCGCTAAGTAGTATCTTACGAATAAACTTAAATTTAATATCTAATAATATAGAAAATTACGATAATTAGATCATTACAAAAACAACGATATTTACATAAGGAGAATATTATTACCCCAAAGACTTATACAATATTACAATTTACAATTTGAAGATCTTAAATAAATACATACTTATCTTAGCGAGGTTTAGCAATGAACTAAAATGTTGAATCGGAAAACGTCTTTACAGCGTTTATTAGTATACTCGTGGAATTACGTTATTAGCAAAAAAAAGAATAAATTGTTGAAGAATTCATTACGCGTGAGGAACCTACGTTTTATTAATGATTGTGAACGGGAAAATTATTTGCTTATCATTGTAAATAGAATAAAGTCACAAATAAAGAATAAAATCTCTCTATACTATAATATTTATTAATAAAATAACTATGATAAATGAAATTTAATACAAAATAAATTAAATGATTTAAATGATTAAAAACCACTAATTATTAAATATATTCTAAAAATCTTAAAGATTAATAAATATATAAAAATTTATTTAAATAGTAACCCCTCAACATACTATAAAGTCTTTCCCATGCCTTTATAATTATAAGCTAAAATTAGTGATCATAACCAAATCTATAAATACTTATCAAAATTTGTAATATAACTATACATACGTATACATAAATATATAAAAAAATATACATACATATACATATATAATATACATATATATATACATATATATATACATATATATACATATACATATACATACACATATACACATACATACACACATACATACATATACATATATACACACATATATACGCACACATACACACATACACATATGCACACTCATACATACATGTACATACATACAATACTCAATATATACACTTACACCTATATATACACACCCACACACACACACATAAATAAATAAATGTATATACATATACATATATATTCACACACATCATCATATACACATATATACATACACACACAACCACATATATAATATAATAAATACATATATAAATGTCTATAATTATACTACAATACAAAATAGAGGTAAATATTAAGTTAAATCTAAATGATTAATCTACTAATCTATACTTCTATATTAAATAAAATAGATTAAATAAACAACTAAATAAATCTATTTCAAATATAAAGAGATTACATACAAATAGATTAATATAACAAAAATTATAATTTAACGAAGTTATAACAGAAATATAACAAAATATATAAAATAAATAAAATTGTAACTTACCAGACTCTATATTCAATAAACCATTAAATATTTATTAAAAATATATTTAGTAATAAAATATTTAGGAATAAAATGAACAACTATATATAATCTAACTATAATTAAAAACAGAACCTAAATAACTAAAATAAACTAATATAATATGTACTACAAATCACCTGCTATATTTAGAATACTATTACATAAAACAACAAATAGGGGGCTAATTAAGGCTAAGAAATATTCATTATTTATCAAGAAATTTATTATATAAGTAAAGTAACTTGTGTCTGCATTTTATTTTGCGCTCATCACAGATATTCAGTAAATTATCATGCTTATAAAATAAAATTTCCTTAAACTCATTAGAACATAAATAACAAAAATTCGCTCCTATACTATATGATTTAGTTTTACTAATTATTTCCCAAGATAAATTATAATTAATATTTTGGGATTTAAGTCCCCAAATGTACTTGCTAAATCCAGTGGAGTTAATTAAGTTTTTATTTTTAAATGAATTCATATATTGTGCGATTCTTAATTTTATTTTAGAGGAAGTGGACCCTATATATATTGCGTTTGAGTTATTATTATTATTATTATTCTCATCATGTAATGTAACTATACATTTATACACTACATCGTTAATATCACATTTATAATTTAATTTACATTAGTCTTATCTCTACATGTACAGTTAATTAGTGTCTTATCTTTATTATTGGTATTTTTATATAATTTATTTTTAGAAAAATTATTCAGTTTAAATTTGTTAAAAGAAGAAATAATGTTACCTACACTATTAGTGGTGGAATAACCTACGCCAAAATTATTACTAGAGAAAATGTTTTTATATTTACGATTATCTCGAATAAATAGTTCAATAATATCTAAAATCTCTTTAATCATGTTCGTTTTAACTTGAGCACCATAAGAAACTATTAACCAAATTTTATTCTTATTTTCCTTCTTATTATTAAAACTGTCATTATTATTGTTATTATTATATTTCTTTATCATATTATTATTATTATTATTATTGGATTTAAATTTATAATTAACATTTAAAGAATTATTAAAGTTATTAATTTTATTTTTATTTTTATTCTTATTTTTATTTATATTATTTTTATTTTTATAATTTCTAATATTATTACCACTATTACTAACAAAATTATTATAATTATTATTAATATTTTTATCTCTAATATTATTAGTTATATCTTTATTTTTAATAAAAAATTTAATATTACTATTATAACCTGCTTCTCTAAGGGCCTCATTGTAATAAGGAGCATGTTTATTAAAAATCTCTAAATCATAAGAAAGTAATGATATACGTTTACTTATATTATTAATCAACGATTTTTTAATTGATGGTGGGTGATTACTATTAACATTTATATATCTAAGGTTCTCATTAAATTTATGATATGGTTGTGTTTTACCTGTAATTAGATTAAAATTAACATCTAAATAATTAACATTAAAATTATCATTATATATAGTAATACTTAAACCATATCTTTTAAAGAAACTATAAAGTTTTTTCTTATATACTTCTAGGTTCCTATTAGTGCAATTCTTAGTAATTAGTAGAAGGTCATCCCTATATAAACCACCCTCTATTTTTAAATTTTCTAATTGGAGTTCAGATAAAAGATAAATACCTACTAAATCCGTAGCTTGTGCAGAATCAGGTGCTCCCATATGTATATCAAAAAAGTCCCTAGTATCTTTCCTAGCCCATAATTTATTTTTATATTTAATAAGCGATTTCCTAGCCATTTTAATTACATTAACTTCTTCAATTGTCATTCCCACTTTATTCATTGCAAAAATAAGGGCCTTATTAAACACAATTTCATTAATAGAAGAATAGTAATTATCTATATCTATTTGAATAAATTTATATCGATTTTTATCTTTAATATTATTAAACCAATTCAAAGTATTATCATTACTAAACCATAATTTTAAGTAATTAAGTTTATTTAATTTATTAATATATTTATCTAAAATAAGTTTACTCAATTTACCAAGGTCAGATTTACATGGACAAATTAATCTAACTTTAGGGTCTGAATAAAAATTATCTTTATGGTCTTTCAGAGTAATTCTAGGGTGCATAGGTACATAAGGTTCAGTTTTATTATCCAATTCATAGTTTATCATTACTAATTTAGAGGCCTTATTAATATTATAAAGTTTACTATCTGGAACAATTTTATATTTTTTAATTATTTCTTTCTCTAAAAGGTTATCATATAATTTAACATATCACCTGTATATCTTTAACGCGTTTTAATATTTTGGATGTCAAAACAATAGTTATAGCACCATTTCAGTAATGTTGCCTTCCATATCTTTTGAGATACTTTATGTAAGAAGAAACACAACATGTTAGAAGAGCAATTCTCGTGTCTTGCTTTCGTTGACTTGCTTTTCTCTCAGTGCCATACAACAGGAACACGGATTTTGCTTTGGCTGTGTAATGAGAGGGGTGGAGGATTAAGAAAATATTAAAAGGGTAAGTGGCAAGAAGAAAGATTGACTCATCAATATAGGGACAGAAGTAGAGATGTAATGAGATATATACATTAAGAATATGTATGCACGCACACACACACAATGCGTAGAAAGAGGGGTTAGGAAAGAGAGGGAGAGAGGGATGCAAACATACATACACATATACTAGCAATGACAACTACCGTAGCCCCAAAACCAAATATATATACACATACATGTATACATACATTTGTGCATATAACCATATGCGCAGTAAAATAAATCTAAGGCACTAACATACGTAAGCCAATATAGATGATAAGTTTTATGAAAACATAGTGGTAAACGTGGATAGTGTTCTTACAATAAGGCGGTGGTTGTCTGCCTGTCAAACATTCCTCTAAACATTTAAGAGAAACCAACACTCTGGAAGAACATCATATTTCAGTTAAGGAATTTCTGCAACCAGTTTGTCACGTAATTGTTTCATTCTAGAACCCTTTACATCCACTCTCTAATTGAGATAAATACTAATTTATTTTATATCATGTATTTCCTGAACAATACCGTCATTAGTTAGAAGTTTCCAACGTGCCTATCACTAGTTCATTTTGGCAAGAATGACAATTGTTTCTTTGTGGAATTCGGACGTAACAAGTACAAAAGAGATTCTTTGTTCAAAAGCACCGATTCAGTGGCTATATTCTCGCTGTTGTAAACATCCTACACTGATTTACGCCGGGAAAAATGTGCGCACTCAGAAATACGTGCATCTTGTCCCTCACCCACTCTCTCTCTCTTGCTCTCTCCCTCTCTCTGTCTTTCACACTCACACACATACACACATCAAATACCAGTAACCGGCGTTCCAAAGATATTTAAAAAATCAGCTATTTAAATTACTACAATCAATAGCATCCACAGTAATACGGACACTCGGAAAAACATCAACCACAAAATGGTATGAAAACATACATACATAAACAATCAAAGGGTTGCGGAATGAAACCGGGTTATTAAAAACGGGTCAGTCATAACCCCAAAATGTTGTGTTCCAGTAGGTTTAAAACCGCTGTCTCGCACATTTGTTCACTGATAAATGATAACAGCATTCTTCACTATGATACTAAATAATGGCAGAAATCGTATAGAAACTATATTCATCTTTTTCGTGATTTAAACTGTTTCCTCGACACCTTTACCATTCACAGGATAAGTTATCAATTTCTTTTACTGACTATAATTTTGACTATTCATCATAGAATTCAACATTTTCCTCCCATTTTAAAACTGAAATTTTAATAACTTTCACTCTTTGTTTTGACACTAAACACCTAAATTCGTTTTCTCACCTCTACGTGTTTTGTTGTGCACTGGAAAATGCACCAATAACATCTTTCCCTTTGCTTTTGTTCTAACATACCACTTCATCAAATCCTAATTCCCATACACTCGCACACCCTCTCACCTCATATACACGCTTTCACACTACGCCCCCATCACTAAATAATGTCACTTTCCATACATTTGCACACACATACATACACACACTACACTAATACAAATGCACCGCTCCTTTTTCAGTGGAGAGATACACACTGTTACATCAATCTTCACATCTACCTATTCCTCCCTTCTTAGCTTCCCCATAGAACATCATTCCCACCTGTTTTCTAGCTATTCGTGTCTGTGACCTTCGTACTTTATACATACATACATACATACATACATACATACATACATACATACATACATACATACATTTTATGGCTGCCCCCTCGTTATCGAGTATGGCCATTGCACGAAGCTTAACTGTTACTGGTGCTGTGATCGAATGTGACTTTACTTTTTAGCCCAGCTAATGATCTACAATGTCTTGTACAAAATTGGCAACTAAGACCTTTACTGGCAATAGCCGATGTAGTTGTAACTGGGCTTCATGTACCTTTGCATGTCGTTTAAGTCCTCCTGCCGAATTACACTCTCTTCCACATGCCCGACAGATATGATTAGTATGGTGTGTTACACCACCACCAGTGGCCAGGTTGTCACTCATCTGTCTCGTTTTATGACAACGAAGATGACTCATGAGTCCAGCTTTACTGAGGCAGGGTCTTGCACAGACATTGCATGTCAGAATCAAAGGAAGACCCTTCCCTTCTGGAAGTGTAACAGCGATGCCCTTCCTGACATCCCTCCTTACTTTCTCATGTGCAACTCGAGATTTCTCAAACGTGGTTGTCCCTTCATGCACAATCATTCTCCACCTGCTACGATCAATAGCTATGCCTTCCCATGTGTCAGGAGAGATGCAAGCATCTCTTAAGGAAGCCTTCAGCAAGTCCTTATACATACTTACACACCGAGAGCCTTCAAGTATTTCAAGATCACTGATGCGGTCCTTCAACTTAATGATATACATCCGTCTGAGGCACATCTGATGGAAACGTTCCAGATGTTTAAGGGGGTATCGATATGTGACCCACGTCTCGCAGGCATAGAGAAGAGAAGGGAGCACACATGCCTTGTACACCTTTATCTTTGTCTTTCTGCATATGTCTCACCGACTCCAGAGGCGCTTTTCTAGCCTTCCGAAAGCAACACTTGCTTTCCTAATTCTATATGGAACTTCATCATCCACATTGCCATATCTATTAATAGTGCTTCCCAGGTAGACAAACTGATCGACTACATCAAGTCGTTTACCATTCACATAGATATTTGGTACACTATACTGCTTACCAGGGGCAGGTTGATGCATGACAACAGTTTTCTTGAGATTGACTGTCAATCCTAAGGCAGTGCAAGCATCAGAGAATGCATTCAAAATGTGTTGCATATCAATCTCTGTGTGTGCTACTAGCTCACAATCATCAGCATACAAAAGGTCTCTTATGATAGAGGTAAATATCTTTGTTTTTGCAGCAAGGCGCCTGATATTAAATATGCTGCCAGAGGTTCGATAATGGACGCAAACACCGTATCTGCAGTTTCTGAATGCAATACAGAACACTATCGCGAAATATATGGAAAATAGGGTCGGTGCCAGAATATCCCCCTGTTTCACTCCATTTTGTATTGAAATGGGCTCCAACATCTTCCCTATAACATGAAAAGACCTAACCAAAGCAAGGAACTTTTCAGGACACCCAAGTTTCTGGAGGACTTTCCGCAATGCTTTTCTATTGACGGTGTCAAAAGCTTTTGTCAGATCGACAAACACCTGATACAAATCCAGACCCTGTTCCACACACTTTTCCTGAAGCTGTCTAGCTGAAAAGATCATATCAGCAGTGCCGCGTCCCACACGAAAGCCAGATTGACTTTCTGGAAGAACACAATCTGCAATGTATTTCAGCAGACGATCCAGAAGTATCCTGCATAAAACCTTTCCTACAGCAGACAGTAATGATATTCCCCTATAATTACCACAATCATTCCTGTTGCCTTATACAGGACCACCATTACTGCGTCTCTCCGTCCTCAGGTACAGATTCACTAGTCCATACCTTACCAAACAAAGAGTGAAGTTTCTGCAGAATTTTCTCACTACCATGCTGTAACAACTTCGCATGTATGCCATCCATACCCGGAGACTTCCCATTATTCAACCTTGAGACAGCCATTGCAACTTCTTCCAACTTTGGTGGTTCTGCGAGTGCTGCCTTCACAGGCAATCCAGGGATGAGATTGAGAACATCCTCACTAACTACAGACTGCTGATTCAAAAGTTCATCAAAGTGTTCTTGCCACCTTTGCAGAATTCCTTGTGAATCACGAAGTTCTTTACCATCCCTGCTTCGAATTGGTATCATCAGGGAAGATGTCGGTCCATAAACTTCTCGCAAGAGACCATACAACAGCTTTGTGTTATTGGAATCTGATGCCGCCTGTATCTCGTCAGCCTTCTTACTCCACCACGTATCCCTCATCTGAGAGAGCTTTTGCCTCACACGTGATTTTACGTCCTTGAGTTCCCTATGCAACACTTCCCTTTCCTGTGACTTTGCTGACAAATAGCGTGACAAAGTACGTCTTTTATCAGCCAATAAATCATCTATATGTTCATCATTTTCTTTGAACCAATCTTGATGCTTTCTTTGTATCAATCCCAAAACTTTTTTGCCTATATCATAAACTGACTTTTTAAGGGTCGGCCAATCCCCCCCAATATCTTAAAAAGCAAAAATCAATGATGTACCAAAACAGTATAAAAATAAATGGCAGTAAGGAATCTGGAACCACATCGGCTGAAAGAGTCTGGCCCGCCAGGGGCTCCAGAGCATCACAGTCTGAACCCGGCCGTCATCATGCTACTGTGATAGAACCAAAGAAAATAATGAATATTGGCTGCTGGAATGTACGGACACTGCTTGACCATTCAGTTGAGACTCACAGCACTATCAACAGTCATGAATTAGTTAATCACTTTAATCAATCCAATGTAGTTATCGTGCAATACCTGTGCAAAAAGATTTTTTTTAAAGTGAGGAAAAGCTGTGCACTGAGTCAATCCCACTCACTAAGCAACAGCAGCCATAATCCGAAAAGAAGAACAAGTCAACATCATCGGTAACCACTGAGCCGCAGGTTTTATGTCGGAGTTATCCCAGTTACCTGAGTTACCTTCTCCTAGAAGGATGCCCTAACAAAGGCTTGGAGTCCTTCACTCCCAATGGTTTAACCGCGCGATCGGGTATTCAGTCCGATTATTTCTATGTCCCCGCGCATGATACCTCCTTAAGGCATTTATTGGATGGCCGTAGACTCTCAAGAGTCCCTCCGCCCTTTGACGCGTTTTGTTTTTCATCCAATAAACACCCTCCTCACCAAGCAAGCTTGGTGGGGTTGCCGGTTTAGTCGCCGACGACCCGACCATGCAGCAGGTTGTACTGGGTTACATGTTACCAGTAGTACTCGAAAGTGACCTGACATAAACATACATACATACATACATACATACATACATACATACATACATACATACATACATACATACATACATACATAAAAGTATGCGTGTGTTTGTGTTTGTGCCTCTGCCATCGTTTGGCAACCAATATTGGTGTGTTTACGTCTCCGTAACCTAGCGATTCGGCAAGAAGAGACCGACAGAATAAGTACTCTGTGTGTGTGTGTGTGTGTGTGTGTGTGTGTGTGTGTGTGTGTGTGTGTGTGTGTGTGTGTGTTATATTCTGTTAAGAACGTGGTAGAGTACGGTATAAAACTCGTCCACCTTCAGATTCACCCTCTGCTATCCAGTAGTAGTATTACACTGTCTTCCAGATTTGCGTTTTGGCTTTTGTAGTTAAATCACATCTCATTTTACAGTTAGGATTTGGTTTGGTTAAATTGGAGGAACAAATATTTTCTCTTCGACCTAAATATACATGATTAAAATTCCAGGAATCATTTGTATTCCTTCTGTCTTAGGTTACTCAATGTTTTCATTGAAAATTAGGTCAGCTTACCCCAATTTTCCTTAAATTAATTACGCCAGGGATCCGAATTTTATCTATCTTAACTCCTTATTCCAGACGATCGACATTAATACAAACAGCAACAAAATCTCAACAAAAAGACTACGCTAACAACAACTACAACAACTTCACGAACAACAAAGGGCAGTCCCTTTCCAGAACATGTGGTAACAACCTGTCAACAATATTTAATGCCATCCTTTATATTTTAGTTTTAGGCGCTCTTATATCCCGTCCCCCGTCACTCATCATACTGCCTCTGGCCCATATTTTTGTTTGTATCTTGTTTTTACATTTGCTTTTCTATCCCCTGTTTTCTGAAGTTTTTTTAATTTGTTATTTTTAATTTTTTGTGCGAGTTGAGGCTGTGTGCAAACTGATACGATAATCTAACAGTGTTAGGGAAGCGATATTAATCAGCAAATGACGAAATGGGACAATGATAAATCAAGCATTCGCTGTCGAGGGAATACTTCCGCTTTTGACTTCACGAAAAAGATTGATCCGTTATGTTCGTTTTCTTTCAACCGAGCCATTTCAGTCGGTTAAGAGTGCTTCCATGAAGAGTTGCATGTTTGGGTGTTCAAATCGCAAGCAGTTAATTCAAAAATACGAGTGATCTATGTAAATCACTTACTTGAGATCATTCTATATTGAGCGAAAGTATTGGGTTCGCCAAAATATTTGAGTGAAATGTCATGGAAAATGTGCAGAATTTTGTTGAGCATGTACATGCGTATATGTATGTATGTATGTATGTATGTATGTATGTATGTATGTATGTATGTATGTATGTATGTATGTATGTTTGTATGTATGTAACCTCCACACACAAAACACACTTTAACCCATGTATGCATGTGTGTGTACAGTATATGTATACTAGTGTTCTCGTGCCGTCAGAAATGACGACATGAAAATTATGCGGAAAATAAAATACAACCTTTATCTTAATAACTGTTTCAACACAACGTTTGTTGTGAAAACTCTACCACCAATAAGTTTGCCTTGTTTTGTATGGTTCTTTACCAACTTTTTAATATTATTCCTGCTTGTTCTTCTATTCAATGCAACATAAAGTTGTCCGAGGCTGAATACTGGTGATGGTAGAATGAGGCCAGCATTATTGAAGCTCTGCCCTTGTGATTTGTTTATAGTCATTGCAAATACTGGAGTAACAGGAAACTATCGTCTACTCCTACTGAAGGAAAGGGTTGTCTCACTGGGACGGAAGCTGATGCGCAGCATAAAGGCCTCCTCTCCTTGATGGACAGCACTAAGATTCAGGTCCCATTGAGTAAACCTCTCCTTGGGTTCAGGTTCCTTTGCAACATGGCTATCGAATGCCTCTTCAATATAATATATCTGTAAATGTAATATGTGACAATTATTCAGTAGCCATGATAAAACTCTGAGTTTCGGATGCCGAGGTGGAAATCCACGCCGCCATCTCTTCAGTTATTCGGGTTTTTTTTTCCGATGGACAGATAACTGAAGAAGTGGCGGCGTGGACTTCCACCTCGGCATCCGAAACTCGGAGTTTTATCATGGCTACCGAATACTTGTCACATATTACATTTACAGATATATTATATATATGTATATATATAAATATAAATATATATATATGCATACACATACACACACGAGTGTAAGTTTATATATATATATATACATACATACATACATACATACATACATACATACATACATACATATATACATACATACATACATACATACATACATACATACATACATACATACATACATACATATATATATAAATTTGCCCGACTAAGTCTGCCATTGGTCGGCTTAGCAAGTCTATTCTTGACAATATTCTACCCTTATAATTCCCAACCTAACTCTAAAATTATGGATTGATACAGATAAGGTAATTCTCAATAAGTCTCTTATTTTTGCTAAAAACTTCTCTTTTATAACTAGGGATAAAATTGATATTATTCTGTTAGCTAGAAAAACTATTATAGAATTTGAGGGTAAACTTTGGACTAGGGCTGATACCCCAGAAAACTTTGATATAGCTAACGGGCTCGAGCGACTCGACCGAAATCACAAATACAGTACCTTTTAAGGTGCCTAAATAGGGAAATCCCTGAATTACAGGGAGGTCTATATAGAGATGATGCTCTATTCATCATCCCTAGCAACAATAAATCAATCATAAAAAGAATGAGAACGAGAATTATAAAAAGTTTCAAAAACTTTAACTTAAGTATTACATATGAATATGACACAAAAGTATTAAATTTCTTTGATACTACTTTAAACATGAACTCTAAATTATACTACGCCTATAGGAAAGAAGGTGGGGTTACAAGATATGTGAATAAATTATCAAAACACTCTTTCAACTGCCTCATCATTGTCTAGTAATAATTCTTCCCTCAAAACTTCTCTAACAATGTTATTTGTAGATACCATAATTTTGGGGAATGTCTTTGTGGTTTTCTTCCAGCCCTTCATTGTTGAAGAGGGTTCCATTTCCAAACTTTAATAGCCACCTGTTGAAGTCATCTTGTCCAGCCATGCGCATATTTTCTGTCAAACTGAATTTTGCTACGAAATGCCAGAGAGGAGATTGCTTAATTGAGGACTCAGTTACTGCTGCATTAGATCCTCCTGGGATGATAGGTGCAGTTTGTCTGAAACCTCCGCCAAGTAGCAGCACTTTTCCACCGAATGGTTTGGGCGAATTCATATCCTCTTCAAACTGGTGGTACAGCTGTAAAGGGTTAGCTAGGGTGTTTAGATGCAAATGGGAGCAAACAATTGACTAATTGAAATGGGATACATGTAAGGGATGCTTCTACTATGCACCTATGCCATTCTTCATTATTTTGAACAAAATTTCTTGAGAGAACAGCTTCTTTAAATGAGCTGCAGACTACACCATCTATTGTTTTTATATCCTCATAACTTCGAGCTTCAAGAAACATCGTTCCTCATCCTTCGAGCTAATGCTGTGCAGTCTGGAGATGACTTTATCACCTCCGTTTTGTCTACACTTTCAAACAGTAGTTTGCTTATTGAAGACATAACTGTACGGAATATCCGAATAATGCAAGTTCCGGGCATTTTCATCTGTTTGATTCAGAAGATACCAAGCTGTCAGTGGTGTGTTCTTTTGTGTTGCTCACTCAAGTGCCTGTCTCTCTTGACCCTCTTCAAATTATATAAGTAGCTCTTGTGGCAGATGGACAGGCAGACAGAATGAGATCTGTCATGCATTTTATTCTCAAGCAGGCACCACATACTTCTAGGAGCGCTCACATACCTAGCGTCTAAATGGTTGCGTACTTCATCATATACAATCTCATTGTTTGAAGTTGTTTCATTAATGTCAACATTAATGGAGTCATATCCCTTGTAGATATACTTGTAAATATATTTCTCCGAGGAGACGAAGAGGTAAATCTCAACACAAATATGAACATTGAACTTACGGCGCAGATAGTCATTGTAGGGCACTACATATCGGCTGTTTATTGCATGGTTGCGAACTCGAACTAATGCCGCTCGACGTCGCCTATACAGCGAGTAACAGTTTGGGTTTATCCGTGTCTATCGTTGATACTCCTTTGGAAATTCTTTAAGACACTTATTTTTCATGCAGGGAGCAGCAGGATTGAGATCACCACAGGGCCCATGGATCATGCACCTTTTTACTGTTTCAAGTAGACAAGGTTCAGTGACGGGATCTGGGATCTCAGCACAGACAATTTGATTAATTCTTTCAGGATCAACCAATACATTTAACCTGTGCTGATGGTTCTTCACAAAATTTATATTGTTACCTTCGGCTTGCAGGTAAGAGTTTACTGATCATTGTTGGAAGAGCTTGCTTCCATGGATAACTGGGTTGAATTCACCATCTCTAACTCCTGTTAAGAGATGCTTTATGTTGGAGCATTGTAACATTTTGTCTTGAGTTTGCTCTATTTTTATTACCACTCATATGCGGTTGCCAGCCTGTCTCTCCATATGAAAAGAATAATACATACGTCATTGGGTCGCGTTTGGGGCTAAGAATGTTCAGACTGATCACAGGGACTTCATTGTTTCTTGGGTAAGCTTTGAAGTCTCTGTTGCATGGTGGCTCGCCGTCAGTATTGCTGAAGACCGTAGCTGTTTCATTAACTGCTGGTAAATTGTTTTTTCCGCTAATCAGCAGTGCAATTCCTGTTGAAGACTAAATTTACGACAGAAAAGGGCATCTGTTCTTGTTAGGCATGCTGCTCTTCATGTAGTTCTACTTCTCGTAATGTCCTGTAAGATGCTGCATAGACATTGTTATCTCTGATAATCTCATCCAATATGTGCATCACCTCAAGTATACATCTTTTATTTGCTACATTCTTAGCCTGCACTGCAGTGGCTTGAACGCTGTCAACCACATACAGTTGCGCAAACTGTCTCTGTGCAAATTCAGTCCAGTGATAAATCTGGCCGTGTACTCTGAAACATAATGGACCTCGTCCTTGTGGGTCATCAATGTGAGCACCCATAGATGTGAAAGATAGGGCAGAGTTGTATGACCTTATGTTGTCTTTGAAGTTAACATAATGTGGATGTTGAGGGCCTGACAACAGACATCGTTAGTATGGAGGAAATTCTCTTCGAACTGGAGGCAGGACTTCCCCTTTGTGGCAGCAACTGTTAAAGCATCCGTCTGATGGTCGCTCTGAATCAAAACACAAAAAAGCTGACACAATGTGTTCATATGACCACAGTTACGAACCTGAACTGAACATTCTCCTCATTATAAGTATGATTATTTATTAAATTTTCATGATTGTCAACTCTTCGTACAACTCTCATGGCATTCGCATTCCGCTGTCTTAGATTATTTCTTCGTTCTTCTGTTTCAGTATTAATTAATTATTCCATTCTCCTCTTCATTCGTTCTCTGCAAACATTTGCTTCTTCAGTTTCCTTTTCTAGTCTCTCTCTCTCTCTCTCTCTCTCTCTCTCTCTCTCTCTCTCTCTCTCTCTCTCTCTCTCTCTCTCATCTCTGCTGCTTGCTCTTCTGTTTCCCCTTGGAGCCTTTGCGTTATTCGCTCTCTTTCGATTTCTCTCCTTTGAGCTGCTTGCTCTTCCGTTTCATCTTGTCGCATTTGCGATGTTCTCATTCTTAGATCTTTCCTCCTCTCTGCTTCTTGCTCTTCCGTTTCATCTTGTCGCATTTGCGATGTTCTCATTCTTAGATCTTTCCTCCTCTCTGCTTCTTGCTCTTCCATTTCATCTTGTCGCATTTGCGATGTTCTCATTCTTAGATCTTTTCTTCTCTCTGCTTCTTGCTCTTCCATTTCATCTTGTCGCATTTGCGATGTTCTCATTCTTAGATCTTTTCTCCTCTCTGCTTCTTGTTCTTCCATTTCATCTTGTCGCCTTTGCGATGTTCTCATTCTTAGATCTTTTCTCCTCTCTGCTTCTTGCTCTTCCATTTCATCTTGTCGCCTTTGCGATGTTCTCATTCTTAGATCTTTTCTCCTCTCTGCTTCTTGCTCTTCCGTTTCATCTTGTCGCATTTGCGATGTTCTCATTCTTAGGTCTTTTCTCCTCTCTGCTTCTTGCTCTTCGATTTCATCTTGTCGCCTTTGCGATGTTCTCATTCTTAGATCTTTTCTCCTCTCTGCTTCTTGTTCTTCCATTTCATATTGTCGCCTTTGCGATGTTCTCATTCTTAGATCTTTTCTCCTCTCTGCTTCTTGCTCTTCCATTTCATCTTGTCGCCTTTGCGATGTTCTCATTCTTAGGTCTTTTCTCCTCTCTGCGTCTTGCTCTTCCGTTTCATCTTGTCGCCTTTGCGATGTTCTCATTCTTAGATCTTTTCTCCTCTCTGCGTCTTGCTCTTCCGTTTCATCTTGTCGCTTTGCGATGTTCTCATTCTTAGATCTTTTCTCCTCTCTGCTTCTTGCTCTTCCATTTCATCTTGTCGCCTTTGCGATGTTCTCATTCTTAGATCTTTTCTCCTCTCTGCTTCTTGCTCTTCCGTTTCATCTTGTCGCATTTGCGATGTTCTCATTCTTAGGTCTTTTCTCCTCTCTGCTTCTTGCTCTTCGATTTCATCTTGTCGCCTTTGCGATGTTCTCATTCTTAGATCTTTTCTCCTCTCTGCTTCTTGTTCTTCCATTTCATATTGTCGCCTTTGCGATGTTCTCATTCTTAGATCTTTTCTCCTCTCTGCTTCTTGCTCTTCCTTTCATCTTGTCGCCTTTGCGATGTTCTCATTCTTAGGTCTTTTCTCTCTCTCTGCTTCTTGCTCTTCCGTTTCATCTTGTCGCCTTTGCGATGTTCTCATTCTTAGATCTTTTCTCCTCTCTGCGTCTTGCTCTTCCGTTTCATCTTGTCGCCTTTGCGATGTTCTCATTCTTAGATCTTTTCTCCTCTCTGCTTCTTGCTCTTCCGTTTCATCTTGTCGCATTTGCGATGTTCTCATTCTTAGATCTTTTCTCCTCTCTGCTTCTTGTTCTTCCATTTCATATTGTCGCCTTTGCGATGTTCTCATTCTTAGATCTTTTCTCCTCTCTGCTTCTTGCTCTTCGATTTCATCTTGTCGCCTTTGCGATGTTCTCATTCTTAGGTCTTTTCTCCTCTCTGCGTCTTGCTCTTCCGTTTCATCTTGTCGCCTTTGCGATGTTCTCATTCTTAGATCTTTTCTCCTCTCTGCGTCTTGCTCTTCCGTTTCATCTTGTCGCCTTTGCGATGTTCTCATTCTTAGATCTTTTCTCCTCTCTGCTTCTTGCTCTTCCGTTTCATCTTGTCGCCTTTGCGATGTTCTCATTCTTAGATCTTTTCTCCTCTCTGCTTCTTGCTCTTCCGTTTCATCTTGTCGCCTTTGTGATACTCTTATTCTTAGATATTCTCCCCTCTCTGTTGCTTGCTGTTCTGTTTCATCTTGGCGCTTTTGTGCTTCTCTCTGTCTTTGGATATCTCTCCTTTGTGCAATGAGGTTCCCCTTTTCATTTTGACGACTTCGAGCCTGTCGTCTTACATCTTGTGCTCTTCTCTCTTTTCTCATTTCTGGTGATTGATTTAATAATATATTTTTTATTCTTCTTGCGTCCAGTTCTTCCTGAGTGAGACTGTTCTTCGCCTTTGTCACTCTTACTAACAGTCGCCTTTTGTCTGCTTCCTTCTCCATAGCAGAAGAAAAAGTATCAGTGAATGGATAACAAACACTATATACCGTAAATAAGTTATGAGAATATGGATGACTAAAAGTATCAGTGAACTGATAACAAAGTCTATATACTGTAAATAATTTATAGGATTACTAATAACTAAAAATATTAGTGAACTGATAACAAACACCATATACTGTAAATATACATACGCACACTGAAACCGAAATGTTAGAGAAAATGATCGTTATAAAATGTAAACGAAACATTTCACCTGCGAAATGATTCGTTTGGGTGTCCACTAACTTTATTTCAAAGGGAAGCCTCTGCTCCCTTTGCCACTTCCTCTCTCTCATTGTTATTGCTTTCTCTCAGCCATGGCTATTACTCTCACTCCTTCTCATTCACTGAATTACTATTTTCTCTCCTCTTCCTTCACTTATACTACTCTTTCTGCTACTTCTCCCACTGCGTGATTTTGGACAAGGATATAAATATATATATATATATATATATATATATACAAACATATAAAAATATTACGCACATTATTATATTAGAAGATTAACTTAGATATTTAAACTTGTAAAGACATGTGCACACAAACACACACACACACACACACACACACCACACATACACACACACACACACACACACACACACACATATATATATATAAATTAACTATTACTTAACCATTCTCTCACGCTGTCTCCGATGAAGGGATATAATTAATGAATATCCTGGAAACAGCTATAAGACCTTCTATCTATAAATGTTCTAATATCTACTCACCCTTGGTTATTATCGCATTACGCAAAAAATTCTTATATATATATATGTGTGTGTGTGTATGCATATATATATATATATATATTATATATATATATATATATATATATATATATATATATATATATAATATATCTGTAAATGTAATATATGACAATTATTCAGTAGCCATGATAAAACTCCGAGTTTCGGATGCCGAGGTGGAAATCCAAGGTGGAAATCTCTTCAGTTATTTGGGGTTTTTTTCCGATGGACAGATAACTGAAGAGATGGCGGCGTGGATTTCTACCTCGGTATCCGAAACTCGGAGTTTTATCATGGCTACCGAATACATGTCACATATTACATTTACATATAAATTCCTCTATTTACATAATATCGAGGTCACTTTCTTTTGTTGTCTTACAATTGTTATCAATATATATAATATATGAATATATATATTATATATATATTGATAAACATGTATATATATATGTTTACATATATATATGTGTGTATATATATATATATAAATATAGATATATTTATATATGCATATATACATATATATTCATATATATATATATGTAATATATATATATATGTATTATATATATGTACATATATAATTATATATATGAATATATATGTATATATATATATATATATATATATATATATATATATTTATATATTATATATATATATATATTATATATATATATATATATATATATATATATAATATATATGTATATCTCAGCATCTCTCACCACCTCCGTCTTCTTCAGACCCACGGATTCCCACCTCTATCTCAACTTCTCCTCCTCCCATCCCTTCCACACCAAATGGGCCATCCCATACTCCCAGTTCCTCCGCCTCCGACGCTTGTGCAGCCGCGACCAGGATTTCGAGACCCAGTCTCAATACCTGGCCCGCCTGTTCAGGCATCGAGGATACCCACCTACTCTGGTCTTGAACGCCCTCGCCCGCGCTCGTCGCATCGACCTTTCTCTTTCCACTCACCCACCCCCCAACCGCACCCCCTTTCCCCTCCTTTTCCACCCCTCTACTCTACCCCTTCGTCGGAATATACTACGTGCCTTCCGTCGTCTCCAGCTCGATCCCACGACCCGCCCCATTTTCCCCAACCCACCCCTCTCCTCCTTCAAACGAGCCCGGAATCTACGCGACCTCCTGGTCCGTAGCAGCCTCCCTTCTCCCCCCTCAGCCCCACACGGATCCTTCCCGTGCTCCAGATCCTGCTGCAACACCTGCCCCTTCATCACCAACACCACTGCTATCACCGGTTCCAACCAGCAAAATGTACGTATCAGACATTCTTTTACGTGTACTTCGTCTGGTCTCATATACTACATTAAATGCAACCTCTGCTGAATTATGTATATAAGACAGACTGATTCGCCGAACATCTGAGGGATATTCGTCTATGGTCCAATTCTCCCGTCGCACGTCACTTCCGCTCGGCGAGCCATTCCCCCGATGACATCTCTGTGTTTGGTCTCGCCCCACACAACGGTCCTCCACAATCCAGGCTTCACTTGGAGCAACGTTTCATATTCACTCTACAGACCAATACCCCACACGGACTCAACACAGCACCCTCCTCTTAGTGACTGCGCTCCACCGCTCCCCACATGCAACTTTTATTCCTTTTTTTATTTTTTATTTTTTTAATATTTGTCCTTATACAGTTACACACACACACACATACTCACGTATCCACGAACACACCTACTTCCAACACACCACATACATACAACCTACATGCACATGTACGCACACATACTTCCACACCTATACACACACCCACACACCCACACACCTCCACGCGCACACACACACATGCCCGTGCACACACACCAGCAAACAATACTCCTACAGATATGCACACTCTTATAAACACTAGCAGAGACACACACACATATACAAGCACGTAAGTGCACACACGCACACAAGCACGCGCATGTACATTACGCCCACACAAATCCACCCCCCCCACACACACACGCATACATTCACACACACACATACATACCTACACACACATAATACATATACATACATTCATACATACATTATTATTTAGGGTTGCAGTAACTTCTGCCTCATATATAATAGTTTTAGTCGTACATCGGTGGGCAAGTGAGCAGGATGCTTGGTCGTGACAGTTGCAGCCGGATTCAGGTTCTTAGTATTAACCGCGAGTGTAAGTTTTTATATATATATATATATATATTATATATATATATATATATATATAAAACATTATTGGTGAATTGAAGAAATGGAGCTGAACGCAGATTGAACAGAAATCGTTTTATTTCATTCTACACGTGTTTCGAAAGGCACAAATTACCAAAATCCGATTGAATAATGGGACCATATTGTGTCTTTCTCTTCAGGAAGAAAATAGGAAATCCGTTGGAAAAACAAAAGTTTCGCCATGGGCTCTTAGGAGCATAGTTTGATTTGTTTTTGCTCCGCCTCTGTTCTGTTTTTGTTTTTGTTTTTGTTTTTCCAACGGATTTCCTATTTTCTTCCTGAAGAGAAAGACACAATATGGTCCCATTATTCAATCGGATTTTGGTAATTTGTGCCTTTCGAAACACGTGTAGAATGAAATAAAACGATTTCTGTTCAATCTGCGTTCAGCTCCATTTCTTCAATTCACCAATAATGTTTTAATTTCAATTATCCGCACCAACGCACGGTTGCAACACCATATGGTTGTACCTCCAACCGTGCTGTTTACTGCTGTGATTTTTGCTACTAAGGTATCGGTTAAACTTTTGATTAATCTACTACAAGATTATTCATCTTTCTATTTCACATAATATATATATATATATATATATATATATATAATATATATATATATATATATATATATATATATATATATATATATGTATATATATATATATATAAATAAATGAAAGAATGGAGTCGAACGAAGATTTTAACAAAATTCCTTTACTCTCAACACAGGTTTCGAAGACTGCATACTCTTAATTCCGAAGGAATAAAGGGTGCATTATGCCGTCTTCTCATCAGGAAAGACAAGGAATCTCTATCAGCCTCAAGACGAACAAAAACTTTTTTATGACTGCCTACATGGTGTCCACAGTGATAATGAGCGTTTTTTTAAAAATCCTTATAAGGCTGATAGAGGTTCCTTGTCTTTCCTGATGAGAAGACGGCATAATGCACCCTTTATTCCTTCGGAATTAAGAGTATGCAGTCTTCGAAACCTGTGTTGAGAGCAAAGGAATTTTGTTAAAATCTTCGTTCGACTCCATTCTTTCATTTATATATATATATATATATATATATATATATATATATATATATTATATATATATATATTATATATATATATATATATATATATATATATATATATATAAACTTACACTCGCGGTTAATACTAAGAACCTGAATCCGGCTGCAACTGTCACGACCAAGCATCCTGCTCACTTGCCCACCGATGTACGACTAAAACTATTATATATGAGGCAGAAGTTACTGCAACCCTAAATAATAATACAACTGATAAGAAGACCTATATTGGCTTATGTGAATGAATCGAATAAATGTAGACTTTGGCTAAAAAAGCGCAAATCCAGTTCAGATCTATGATCCCTAACTTTCTATTGAACTCCACGTCAGAAATTTTCAGTGATTGCATTCATATGTATAAATACATTTTGAGAATTGGAAAATTCCGCCTATTCCTGACTTGATATCTTTCCAGCCTTATCATTGAAGGTCTAAGGAGGATAGCACTTTTACCTTTTTACCTTTTATTTTTGACATTTTAGTTTCTGCTTTTCGTTTTCCGCTTTCTGTTTTTCATTTTTCGTTTTCCGTTGTTTACTGTCAGCATTTTCTGTATGCTGCCTTGTCAGTTTTCTCATGTTTCTTCTATTATTCTATTTCTTTAATTTGTTATGATATGTGGTTCTGTCAACATAGGAAACTATTAGTAGCGCTTTAATACATGTAATGTGACCTTTAACTAAATAATATATTCTTTTATTCTTTTACTTGTTTACAAATCGAACCCAGGACCTGTTCTTTGTAAGCTTAGTACTTATTCTATCGGTCTCTGTTGCCGAGCCGCTAAGTTAGGGGACAAACACACACGCGCACACACGTATATATATATACGACGGGCTTCTTTCAGTATCCGCCGACCAAACCTACTCACAAGGCTTTGACCGACCCGGGGCCATAGTAGAAGACACTTGCCCAAGGTGCCACGCAGTGGGAGTGAACCCGGAACCATGAGGTTGTTAAGCAAGCTACTTTTATTCATTAAATTTGCCATGTAAGCAGCACATAGATAAGGTGGCTTTGCGGGCTGGACACAGACATTGATGAGGCGAGGCGAATGATTATGATACAAAAATGATAAAGACGGGAGAAGACGGAAAGCGCCCGCCGACCTTCTGCTTCTCTATAACATTGTTCTTTAAAAACACGTACACAGAGGCATTAACCCTCTTACAATTTAAAGTACAATATATTTGGACTAAAAGGTCCATATAAATATAAAACAAAGTTTATGCAGAAATTGGAGGCGATAAACCTCCACAATCCTTCCCCGAGTAATTTTCTTGCAACCTGCATGCATTCCTGCAACCGCAATCCGAGGCTCCAAAAAAAATTCTATAATTCTCATTTTTTCACGAGTCAATTATAAGATCACAGTAAGATCAAGTATATATAAATAGATAGAAATATTATTTCTAAATCTTTCCAGCACCAGAGCTGCCATCTGCGGAGGTCACACTGGTAGACGGAAACTGAAAGAAGTCTGTCGTATATATTTTGTTCGCCCACCATCGCTTGACAACTGATGTTGATGTGTTTGCATCCCCGTAACTTAGCGGTTCAACAAAAGAGATGGATAGAATAAGTTCTAAGCTTACAAAGAATAAGTCAATTTATTCGATCAAAGGCTGTGCTCCAGCATGGCCGCAGTGAAATGGCTGAAACAAGTAAAAGAATAAAAGTATATATAAATAGATAGAAATATTATTTCTAAATCTTTGAACGAGAGACATTCAGTTACAGTACTTTCAGTATAGACTAGTTGCATAAGGTGCATTCCCGGTTAAACGAATGTTACTGTTGCTTAGCCCCAGGAAACACCGTCTCTCTACCCTTATATTTTCGAACAGGAGAGTTCAGCATCCCGACGCAGTACAGGGCATTATCTGCGGACCGCCTCGGTTTCTGGGTTTTTTCTCTTCTTCGGCACAGAATAACTGCTCGGCTAAGGTGGCACTGCTAAACTCCCGTTTGAAAATATATATACTTTCCAAAGTAACACACCGTTACTGATCTAATAAATATAAATATTATTATTTCTAAGTCTCTCAACGAGGTTATTATATCAGTGACAGTGTGTCACTTTGAAAATTATATATATTTTCGAGCGTGAGTTTAGCAGCCCCACCTTAGCCGAGTAAATATTCTGTGAGGAAGAAGAGAAATAACCCAGAAACCGCGGTGGTTCGCAGATATTGCTTTGTGCCGAGTAGGGATGCTGAACTCCCCTTTTTGAAAATAAAAGGACACAGATATTGTGTCGTATAACCTGCTAGAGACGGTATTTTCTGACGCTAAACAATAGATGCATTCGTCCCAAACGTGACTGCCCTATTATGTTGACAAATAGTTTTAAAGTACTATTACTGAATGTCTCCCGTTGGGAGAGTTAGAAATAATGATATTCCTATCTATTAGATCAGTGACTGTATGACACTTTGAAAATCAATATCTATAAATCTGAAATACGAAAAGTGTGTTTGTCTGGTTTTGGCATTGGAACGGGTTAAAGGGCACTAGATCCCGTCGGATTGACTCCAAAATTTACAGGTACATGAAAATGAGGTGAGAATGTCAGTGGGCCAGCTTAGAAATTCCTATCTTAAAAGGTGTGGTTACGAGGGCAAAAAACGCACACTTTGACAAGTCTTCTCCCATTCTCTTATCTGCCTATCTTCCTCCACTTCTCTCTCTTTTCTCCCTTCCTTTCACTTTCTCTCAGTAGTTAAAGTTTTTGAAACTTTTTATAATTCTCTTTCTCATTCTTTTTATGATTGATTTATTGTTGCTAGGGATGATGAATAGAGCATCATCTCTATATAGACCTCCCTGTAATTCAGGGATTTCCCTATTTAGGCACCTTAAAAGGTACTGGATTTGTGATTTCGGTCGAGTCGCTCGAGCCCGTTAGCTATATCAAAGTTTTCTGGGGTATCAGCCCTAGTCCAAAGTTTACCCTCAAATTCTATAATAGTTTTTCTAGCTAACAGAATAATATCAATTTTATTCCTAGTTATAAGAGAGAAGTTTTTAGCAAAAATAAGAGACTTATTGAGAATTACCTCACCTGCATCAATCCATAATTTTAGAGTTAGGTTGGGAATTATAAGGGTAGAATATTGTCAAGAATAGACTTGCTAAGCCGCCCAATGTCAGACTTAGTCGGGCAAATTTGATAAACTAGTCTATAAATTAAAACTGACCCCCAAAAACAAAAACATCAATGACAGACACATTCTGTAACAGTATATACCATCTTGATAACTTAGTAACTTCTATGCTGGAGTGGAGACAGCATGTTCTTAGTCTAACTCCTTAACTTCTTGGAGATTTTAGGTATAATTATACTAATGTGGCCATCCGTTCTAATTTAATTAAATTCTGTATTGTGCAGCTGAGGATTGCTCTGCATTTTAAATTGATGTAATGATTGAATTGTTCAATTAAATGGAGTTTCATTACCTCTGGATATCCTTGTTGCTTATTTTGAAAGAGAGAGAAAGGTACCTTAAAGTGCTAAGATGATTCTAGTGTACTTTACGCAGGTTCAAAAATATCGAAATATATAACTTTAGGAGCGTCCAGAGAGAGAGAGAGAGAGAGAGAGAGAGAGAGAGAGTCTAAATAGTGTGCAACTTTATGGACGTTCAGAGAGAGGGGGAGAGAGAGAAAGAAGTGATGTTATGCACTGAAAATGGATTTAGAAAGAGAAAGTTTAAGGAGAGAAAGTGAAAGAAAGAGCCTAGATAGTGTATACACACATATACGTAGAAAATCGAAATATATTACTTCTGTTGGAAGTAAATAAATGGAGGATATAACAAGATTGAAGAAAGAGAGAAAATGGTATCGTTAAGTGCTAAGACGACTCTAAATAGTGTACTTTAAGTAAGTTCGAAAATCGAAATATATAACTTAAGGAACTTTCAGAAAGAAAGAAACAAACAAACAAACAAAGAGAATGTTGAAGGAGAGAAATTAATACCAAAAAAGAAGAAATGAAAAAGTAAGTAGATAAAAGCAAATAAATAATGTAAATAAAATAAAAATAAACGAACGTGAATAAACTGGGAATACTGATAATGCAGGTGCCTTACACATTAAATGGACCGATGGTGGCATAACCTCAGGACTGACCCGAAAAGAATGCAATCAGGCAGAATCTCTAGTAGATCTCACGGAAATGATGTTCATGGAACAGACCATACTTTCCTCAACCAGAAATAGCAACACCCTGGATCTCTGCTTCACAAACAATATGGACCTTATCCACAATATAAACATATCACCGTCAACCCATCTAGACCATTACATGATAGAACTGTCAATATATGGTCCAAAGCTAATTAAAGAATCATACAACACTGCTGGAACCCAAGCGCTAGCCAACCTGAACTTCTACAAGGCTGACTGGAAGTCGATCAACAAAGAGGTACTCCAACAAACTGGCGTAAATGTCTGCCCATGCAGAACACTGACATGAAATTCAATGAATTCATGTCAATAATATGCATTAACTTTGTCCTAGAGAAGAAAGCCACCATACACAACAACGCTTTTCGCCGAGATAGAAGAATCCTAATGAGACGGAGGATAAAGATATCAAATCGCTTAAACAAGGAGCTTAATGACAGCAAAAAGCCCTATCTAAAAATGGCGCTCTTAGAAAATAAGAATAAAATCAGACTCTTCCATGAAAAAGAAAGTGTAAACAAAGAAGCCATGGCCGTGGGAAATATAAAGAAGGAACCCTAAAGCCTTCTACAAGATCGCAAAAAAGTCTGTCTTAGTGCAATAAAGGAGAGAACCTCTGTTTGATGAAACGGGCTCACTGACTGCAGACCCCAAGCGAATAAGGGAAGCGCACAATAAACAATTCCTAAGTGCTTTCACGTCCCCACTAGAAAACATGAAAATAAGCAGGCCTGATGAGTTCTTCAACACCTCTAACTTACCAGAGAAAAAGGCAACCATCAATTACATTGACATTACAGAAGAGGATGTATTGTCAGCTATTGACGAGATAAACTTAAACTCTGCAACAGGCCCAGCCTGACTCCCAGCAATTCTGTTAAAAACATGTCAGAAAGCTCTTGCTTTCCAGAGTTCCCTTGAATGCAGTACATTTCCTCAAACGTTAAAAGAAGGAATAATCTGCCTTGTCCACGAAGGAGGAAGCAGAGCGGATACTATAAACTACAGGCCTATCTTTCTGACCTCACATATCAGCAAGATCATGGAACGCATTGTCACAAAAAGGCTGACCACGTTCCTAGAGGAGAATAACTTGCATACAGATACACAACATGGTTTCCGTCCTGGAAGGAGCAACCTAACATAGCTACAACATATCTTCGACTGGGTACTCTGCATCGACAACAGATTGCATTCCCAGAATACAGAATGATACCCTTTAGTGAACATATTGAGAAATGCGCAAAGCAACTACTACCATAATATTTAATCTTTACATTCTATCAATGTGCTATTGGAACACCAACACAAATTAGATTAAACAAGGAAACATTCTTCATTGAAAAATATAAACCAAAACTTAACCATTCTAACATTTTTATACAAGGAAACTCATTTCATTGAAAAAAAAAGTATAAAGTGATTATCTCCCTTATACCGGAAGAAATCCCTAATTACCTTCCCCTGCCTGGAACTCTTCACTTCATGCGAAGACATGACACGATGTAGGTAAAGAAATTTGAGAAATTTGAAAAGAATATACGAAACCGTTACTATACACAAAATTTTATAAATTCTATAACATTTTTCTAACATAACGACTTAAATATTTTCTTTAACCTTATAACACAAGCCTTTTGTAGATTTTTCACTCTTTTTTATTTTTTATACATCCAACTACTTGCTTTCACACACCAACTCTCTCACCTATATATATATATATATATATATATATATATATATATATATATACGTACATGCATATACATATATATATACACATATACGTTCATGCATTCGTTTTTCTAGATTCTGGATGTAAATTAGTATGTTGAAACAGGTATTGTCGTATTTGGGAATGGTTATGTTGCCAATTTAGCAAATGAAAACGCACGCACTATATATTTGGTGTTCACTTGCTTCAGCTTTATTTTATATTTATTCTATTAAGGCCAGAGTTCTTTCAACACACTTCTGTGACCTCATCAGTGGTCCTTTGCTTTCTTCTTTCTTTTTAGTGTCTCTCCTTCCTAACGATCGGCTATTTTGTATTCCTGTTGTATGTGTCATAATTTGTGCATGCGTATGTCCCTGGGTGTGTCTATCTTTAGTAAGTTCGTGTGTAGGAATGTGTAAGGCACCTGCATTATCTCTCTTTCTGTCTTTCTTTATTTCTGAAAGTTCCTAAAGTTATATAATTCGATTGCATTCTTTTCGTGTCAGTCCTGTGGTTATGACACCCTCGGGTCATTTAATGTTGGGTAAGCTGAAGTCACCCATCAGAAGTACATTAGGGCATCGGTCTAGGTTTTTTAGTACTTCTTTTATCTTTGTAAGACATAAATATATATATGAATATATATATAAATATATATATATATATATATATATCTGTGTGTGTGAGTGTATATATATATATATATGTGTGTGTGTGTGTGTGTGTGTGTGCGTGCGTGTGTAAAGAAATGAAGTTAAACGCAGGTGTAATTCAAATCTTTATACTTCCGACATATGTTTCGAAGAAAACATTGGTATTATCCCAGAGGGAACAGAATGATGTAAAACAATGCAATCTTCTCATTAGGAACAAAAATAAATTGCCAACGTTCCCTTCATCATATACGCAGTCATCACATTCAGTTAAAATGGCTTATTGATGTGCGCTGTGTCTTTTTTCCTTGAGAAGATTGCATTGTTTTTCATCATTTTATTCCCTATGCAATAATACCAATGTTTTCTTCGAAACATATGTCGGAGGTATAATGATTTGAATAACACCTGCGTTTAACTCCATTTCTTTATTTATCTGTTTACAAAAACATTTCACTAAACCCTGGAATTTCTATCTTTATAAGTTGGCTGTGACATCCTTGGTACTTATGTCAAATTTTTTGCTACCCTGGTAACTATTTATTTATACTTCTGTGTTAATTGTACACATTGAAGAAGTACACATACATTTATATATGTATATATATTATATATATATATATATAATATATATATATATAATTAAATACATGCATATAAATATATATGTCTGTGTGTGTGCGTGTATGTATGTGTACGTACGTATATATGTATGTATGTATGTGTGTATGCATGTATGTATGTATGTATGTATGTATGTATGTATGTATGTATGTATGTATGTATGTGTATATATATATATATATATATATATATATATATATATATATGATAGATCGCTAGCCACTACACATTCTTAATTTTCTATCTTTGTTTGTTTCATTCTGTTGTAAAAAAGTGGTATGTTCTATGCTTATTTTTCCGTTTTCGTTTCTCTTTGAGTTCTACGTCTATTTGTGGTGTCCTGTACTCACGTATATATATTTATATGTGCATGTATATATACATGTAGATGTAGGTACGTACATATATGTATGTATGCATATATTTTATTTATTACACTATTGTATGACAAAGCGCCCTCGCGTCGATTCGATTCGATTCGTTCGTTTCGTTCCGTTCTTCTTCCCAAGTACTGTTTTATATATATATATATATATATATATATAATATATATATATATATATATATATATATGCATGTGTGGTTTGTGCCTGGCGAATATTTTTGAGGTATTTCTCAACCAATGAAACTTAGTACCACTTAAAAACATGTACTGTGGCCTTTAAATAAATAATATTTATCTCTTACAGGATGGAGTTCTTTTTTTTTGTTGATCTATCACGAAACACTACATGAAGTACACCACACACACACACATACACACACACACATACATCCATATATGCATATATATGTGGAGGGGAGTGTTTGTGGTTGTATACGTGTGTTTTAGAAGGCTCGTCATGTTTCCCTCACAAACTGAGTTTTTGAAAATTTTGTGGGCGTGTTTATCTATGTTAGTATGAGATCGAGAGGGTGTTTGGGGTCAAATGTAGCAGTATAAGGTGTGGTTATGTTAACGATGGATGGAATGTTGTTAATGCCTTAGTAGAGAGACAGGAAAGAAAAAATATCTGGCAACATTGGATACAATGACTTCGCCATGAAATGAGGTCAGAAATTATAGATAGATAATTAATATGTTGAAGCACAGAAAAGAGAGAAAATATTTCTCTGGCAGCAGTCGTCCAAGTTTGGTGAGTAAATGCATGAATAACTTCATGAGTAATTAAGAGTAGATAGAAATTTAGAAAATCTATGATTAAAAGTATAAACGAATGAATAATTCTATGAACGTTGGAACTGATAATTATCGAGTAATTAATTAAAATTAAAGCATTAAATCAAGGGAGAATAATTTTAGATTTCAAGTAATCAATTAAATCAGGAATTATTACCATAGGTTTATGAACTAAGGGATAATATTTAGATGCTTCTCACAGTATGTGTCAGAAATTTACGCGTCTAGCAGAGTAAACAATGGAACGAAATGGAAGACATACAGCAACATCTTTAACGTAATGAAATAACTATCTACGAGTATAAAGCTTTAGGAAACCTTAGTAATTAAACACAGGAATGGCTGTGTGGTAAGTGGCTTGCTTACCAACCACATGGTTCCGGTTTCAGTCCCACTGTGTGGCACCTTGGGCAAGTGTCTTCTACTATAGCCTCAGACCGACCAAACTCTTGTAAATAGATTTGGTAGAAAGAAACTGAAATCCTGTTATATATACACATGTGTGTGGGTGTGTGTGTGTGTGTGTGTGTGTGTGTGTGTGTGTGTGTGTGTGTGTGTGTGTGTGTGTGTGTGTGTGTTTGCGTGTGTGCACGCTCGTGCACGCGCTTGTTTGCACTACCATCCCAAAAGCTTGACAGCCTGTGCTGGTATATTTATGTCCCCGTAACTTAGCGGTTCGGCTAAAGAGATCGGGAGAATAGACTAAAAGTTTTCAAGGTAGTCTAATGCCTGAAACAAGCAAAAGATAAATGGCAAAAGAAAAGATAAATAAATGCAATGGTTACGTGAGTAAATTCCGTGTGAATATCATAACTACTACACACCACTATGTTACAATGCTAAGAGAGGAAGCTATTTCAATCCGCATGCTAGAGTGACGAATTCTTTCTCAACCGTAATTCGAAATGGGTAAACTGAATGTACATTCTCAAGAAGTAAGTTTTTTTACCTTAGATCACTTTTATATGCATTTAGATTTTTATGTGCATGTGTATGTATCTGAGTATACACAGGCGTGAGTATGTGCAGTTACAGGAGTTGGACAAAATAATGGAAACACTAGCCTCGTAGCATCATCATTTTGAAATATCTATAAAACCGTCAAAAGTTTGTCTATTTTTATGATTTTGATTTATTATTAGCGTTGCTTAATATGTTTTGCTAAAATTGATCTTTCTTTTCAGATATCATCAGAAAAAATTAATTAAAATTCATTAAATTGACAGATCTATCGGACTTTCAAAGCGGTCAAATTGTGCTCGTATGGCAGGTGCTAGCGTAACGAAATCAGCCGAAATGTTTGGTGCATCAAGAAGTACTGTCTCGAAAGTAATGACAGCCTTTGAGAAAGAGAGAAAAACCTCTTCGTCGAAACAAAACTCCGGAAGAAAACCAAAACTTTCAGATAGGGACCGTCAGACACTTACGCGAATTGTTAGAAAGTATCACAAAAATAAAGCTCCCAAAATTACTGCAGAGCTTAATGACCACCTGGAGAACCCAGTTTCCACAAAAACTGTTCACCGGGAGTTGCACAAAGCCGGATTTCACGGGATGGCTGCAATCAGAAAAGAACTACTTTAAAAAACAAACGTTGCAAAGCGTTTAGAGTGGAGAAAAAACCTACAGAATTGGTTCCTAGAGCAGTGGAAGAATGTTATTTTCTCGGACGAGTCATTCTTTACCTTATTTCCGACCACCGGCCGAGTATACGTGTGGAGACAGCCAAAAGAAGCATTTGACCCAAACTGCCTTCTTCCAACTGTCAAACATGCAGGAGGATGAGTGATGATCTGGGGACTATATCTTGGAAATCCGCCGGCCTAATGATTTCCCTTCAAGGCAGAATTAATAGCCAAGACTATTTAAGCATTTTGTCTGATCAAATTCATCCTATGGTTGCGGAATCTTTCAGGATGATAATGCACCAACTCACACAGTTATTGTTGTTACTGAATGGCACGAGAAACATTCTAGGGAAGTTGAAATTCTTATCTGGCCACAGTCCCCAGATCTCAATATTATTGAACATTTATGGTACATCTTAGAAAAACAAGTAAGGAGTCGATATCCTCCACCATCATCACTACAAGAACTGGAGACTGTTTTAACTGAAGAATAGACAAAAGTTCCTTTGGAAACACTTCAAACTTTGTACGAGTCCCTACCTCGTAGAATTCAAGCTGTAATTACTGCCAAAGGCGGTCCTACCCCTTATTAAAATAAATTATTAAAATAAATTTCAATGTGTTTCCATTATTTTGTCCAATCCCTGTATATACATTAGTGCGTATGAGAACATATATGTGTTCGTTTGTACGTTAGCACGTGAGCGTGTGTGATGGAGAGGATCTGGTTTTAACTGGAATTTTGTGGTATGTTGTGAGGTCACTCATGAGTGCTGCTGTGTTACTGGTACAATCTGTATCACGGTCCGATCCAGTACAACCTGTTGTACGATCCGGTTGTCGGCGACTAAATCAGTCCCCGCGCCAGCCTATCCTGGCGAAGAGGGTTACCAGAAACCCAGTAGAACTGAAATAAAAGTCTGTCGAATGGACAGATGAACCCAGTGCAGGTTCAAAGACTATCTAGCATGGGCACTCAGGTATTCAGAATTGGTGCCAGGCATACTGGAAGTTCACTGAGAGGGAGGCATGCCGCAGCTATTTTTAATGCATGTCTCCAAGAATCATCTGCTTCCGCTTGAGATCATGGCGATTCGATATTCCTGAGGCTGCAAACTATATTTGCACAAGGTATCTTGCCTCACCTAGTCCTAGTCTCTAGATCCTTTCAGTAAGGTGGAGAAAGTTAATGAGACCTCGTAAACTTTATTTGACCTAAAACTTTGCCCGGGCATCGCTGACATCATGCATAGGTATTGCTACTTAATAATAGTCAGCGATAGACTTACTCGATCAGGAGTGAACAGGTACCATCATCGTCATCATCATCATCGTCGTCATCATAATCCTCATCATCATCGTCATCATTACATGTAGGTGTATATGTATGTATATATATGTATATACACACATAAGTTCAGGTGTGGTTCTGTGGTAAGAAGCTGGCTTCCACAACAGTGTTCAATTCCACTGAGTGACACCTTCGGGGCGACCAAAGCCTTGTGAGTGGATTTGAGATACAGAAACTGAAGGAAGCCCGTCGTGTGTGTGTGTGTGTGTGTGTGAACACCACTTCACAACCGATGTTGTTAGGTTTACATCCCCGCAATGAAACGGTTCGACAAAAGAGGCAGACAGAATAAGTACCAGTTTTTAGAGTATTTGTGCTTTAATATCATGTCTAAATCAATATTTGACTCCTTATTTGTCTTTTACACCACTCAGTTAAAATTAAACCTATCAAATTTCTATAGAATTGTACCACAAAAATATATACAAAAATACTTTGTAGATATATGCTAAGCAATATGCGCAACATTCAAAGCCTCCTATAATGACTCATGAAGGAGAAGAGAGGAAAAAGAAAGAGAAAGAAGAAAGGAAAAGAAAATGTAGAATTACAGAAATAAGAAGCACAATTTTATAAGTAAAGAATGAAGCCTAGAAGTAACAAATGTAGCTTGTATCAATAAGTTATACAACAAATGTACATTGGACTCACGTAGAGGCGGAAAGAAAGGACCCTGATGCCTATAAATACTCGTCAGTAAGTACCTTTGCACTCTGTCAAAGCTTATACCAAGCCTGAGTGAAAACGGAGGAGAGTTGTGCGTGAAGCTAGGAACACCACCCTGTAAAAATATTCATCTGGTACAGAAACTAGTATGAAATTAGTATTCCTGATGGACATAGATGTATAAGTATGTTATCTCACGGTGGACGGATGACATATGCGAATCAAAACCGAAAGGAAGCCCGGATCATAAATAACCAGATCTACAACGTTAGAACCATCACTAGAGTCTCGACATGGAAAGTCGTTATATCAACGTAAGCATTATACCAACGCAGAAAACTGGGTCAAGTGATTCGAGGAATGCAGAATTACCATCTGAACATCCTTGGCATTTGTGAGATGCATGGCATAGGTCAATGTCACATGATATTAGAGGGATTTATGTTTCTATATTCTGGCATGGAAGGTCAGCATGTGTATGGAGTTGACATTATCTTGAATAAGGAGGCGACTGCAAAAATTTGGTTGGCTGGAAACCAATAAATGAGCAGATTATAACAGCACAGTTTCGAACCAGACAGAGGAAAATTTTCCTAATTTGCTGCTAAATGTTCGAAGTTACAGAACGAATAACAGATTTCAAACACTGTATCATATTAATGACATTGAAGAGCAGCGGAAGTTGTTTCAATAGGCTGTAACAAAGAGTGCAAGTATCACCGTAGGCAGAAGAGGTTCTAACAAAGGGAAGTGGATAACAGAAGAGACGTAGACTTGTATCGATGAAAGGTAGCAGGTAAGATTCAAAAAGTGCTAAAGCATCAAGCATATGTAACCAATCATTGTAAACTCTCCGATGAAGACTACTTGAAAAGTGAACAAAATGTGCAGACGAAACAAGCGTCAATAGCTAGAAAAATGTATGGAAGCTGAAGAAGCTACAGAGGGAAGCGACTCGCGAACTCTGTATAAGATCGTGTGCGAGTTATCAAGTGCGAAGAGTATCTTCAGTGAACCAGTCAAGGCTAACGATGGCAAAATACTTACAACGAAGAAGGAGCAAGCAACGCACTCGAAAGAACATTTTCCTGAATTTCTCGGCCAACCGATTAGAGCAGTTACCTTTAAAACGAGCAACGAACCAATCATGAATAAACTGAACATCAACGTAGTTGATACAACAGCAGAAGTGAACTAGGTAGTATGCAGTTTGAGAAACAAAAAAACAGTTGGAATGGATAAGATACTTGCCGATTTGTTGAAGTATAGCAAGATCTACCACATAACTGGAGGGAGGAAATGGTTGTTCCACTGCACATTAAAAGGTAACCAGGTGGACTGTAATAACTGCCATGGCGTTACATTGTTATCCGTACGTTGCAAAGTTCCTTTCAGTAACTGCTGAATAGGTTAAAGGAGATTGATACTGTGTTAAGAGAACAGGCAAATTTTCGGAGTGACAGATTCTGCGTGGAACAGATCATCGTGTGGCGCAATACAGCCGAGCAAAACATAGAACATAGAGTGCAGCTGCTTATTAATTTAATCGACTCTGAAATATCTTAAGATTCAATGAGATCCTGAACAAATGTATCAACATCT
Organism: Octopus sinensis; assembly: GCF_006345805.1. Classification (NCBI taxonomy): domain Eukaryota; kingdom Metazoa; phylum Mollusca; class Cephalopoda; order Octopoda; family Octopodidae; genus Octopus; species Octopus sinensis. Next base: position 26,059,285 of record NC_043014.1, on the reverse strand, counting down.
TTAATTCTCTGTGTAGAAACTCACATTGTTGCGCGAAAACGAGCAGTGGAACTATCTATATGTTCGAAATTGTCACTGGAGTGAGACAGGTAGATCAATGCAGATCAAGATATGTGTATATTGGCAGACTTAAATACTGGATGATAAAGGAGCACAGGTCAATAGGACAGAATAATGGAAAGCTGCACAATACTTGTACGTAATAAAGTAAATATATATGTATATATATACGTTTGTGCCTCTGCGTTTGTCCCCCCACCATCGCTTGACAACCGATGTTGGTGTGTTTACGTACTCGCATCTAGCGGTCCGGCAAAGGAGACCGAGAAAATAAGTGCTGGGCTTACAAAGAATAAGTCCTGGGGGTCGACTTGTTCGGCTAAAGGCGGTGATCCAGCATGGCCGCAATCGAATGACTGAAACACATATGTGTATATGTATGTGTGTATGTATGTATGTATGAATGTATGTATGTATGTATGTATATATATATATATATATATATATATATATAATGAAGACTTGTATATAATGATCACGAAACTAGGACACTCAGCTGCGGTCGGGAATGTTCAAAGACCTGAAGTGCTTAAAAGTACTAAAATTCTAGCGCATGCACAATGAAAAACGTTTGATATATTTGTTTAAACTAGTTACCCTGACCAAGTGTATTTTCAGACTCAGTAATGAAGCAAACATTGACTCATTGGAAAGTTATATGCAACAATACCGTAATACACAAAATGCGTGTTTTCTAATTAGAATAATTAAAATAATGAAGTCATGTACTGTTATTGCTGCCCTCGCTAATTACAATTAATTACTAAGAATGCAAATCCAACTTACTCCAGATGAAAAAAATGGAACAAGAACAAACACACATACACGCACGCATGTGCACGCACACAAAAATACATGCGCACGTTCGCGCGCGCGCGCACACACACATACACACACACACAGACCGCCGCGTAAATATTTTGAATTATTACTTTGATATTTCAAAGTAATAATTCAAAATATTTAGTTTTTAGTTATTAGTAGCATTACTTTGCAACATAGCTGTCTCTACATGGTCGCTCTCAATCGCCAAGAAGTTGTACCCAAATCATCCTCAGACTATGAGAACAAAAAGATATGTTGGATGATATTGATTTCGAATTTTGGCACAAGGCCAACAATTTGATGGTAGGGATATATCGCTTACATCAACTCCAGTGTTTAACTGGTACTTATTTTGTCAACCCCGAGGGGATGAAAGGTAAAGTCAACTTCGGCGGAATAGGAACTCAGACGGACAATATGCCATTGAATAATTTCCCAGCATCCAAACGATTCTGCCAGCTCGCTGCCTTACATATTTGATAATATTACCCTATATATATATATATATATATATATATATATATATATATATATATATATATATATATATATATATATACATATATATATATATATATATATATATATAATATATATATATATATATATATATATATATATATACAACAATAATATTAAGGAATGACCCTGACAGGCCGTTTTTTTTTGCTACCCTTATATTGATTATTATATATATATATATATATATAAACACACATAAGGATAAAAATATCCCTATAAGAATATGGCAAAACTCATTTAAATAAAAGGGGTACATTATAGTGAAAGGGTTGGGAACCACTGTCCTAGACGGAATGTCATGGATCGTAGTTTTGCTTCATGAGGCTCGAACAAAAATATCTAAGCAAAGCTAAAAATTCCTAAACGAATATAACATTATCTTACGATATATATACACTGGTTTGGGAACGAAATTTGTTTAGGGAGTTTTTTTATTTATTTTTGTTCTTTGTTCTTTGAGAAGAAATCTAACTTCGAGTTACTTTTCACAGATCACTTTTTATTTACTGTTTTCTAAACCTGAGAAAAGTAAGTAGGGGTGCAAATTTTGATTTTGCACCCCACAAAAATTCTAGGGTGTGCACGTGCACCCATTCACCCCCCTGTTCCCGGGCCCATGTATATATATATATATATATGTGTGTGTGTGTACGTATATACGTGTGTGAGTGTGTATATATGTGCGTGTGTGTGTGAGTGGGGTGTGTCAGATACACACGCGCATGTGCTCACGCCTTTCTACTTTAACCAGAAAGGGTAGGGATTTTCTTTGGTCTGTTGGCTGTAGCAAGAGAGATTGTATGATGAGGTTAAAATGCGTGAAGATTGGCACCTCTTCCATAAAGCCCTCATTGACATTTTTAAGTCCCATTTGGAAAGGAAGATGAAGGTAGAAGTTGATTTGGATGTAAATCAGCTGAAAGGAGAATGAATTGCTGAAATAGCAGAATTCACTGGGTCTACTCTTAGCAAGCGTTTGTAAGTCGAAGAATCAGGAAAGGAAGTGGGGTCTTGGCTTTGGTGTGCCAGGATGAAGCTGGATTTGTATGGGTTCTTTCATCAATCCTACAGAAAGGCTCTCCTGGACCGAATCACAATTTCTCTTTTGTATGTGTACATTTTACTTCATTCAGTTTTTATCCTATTCGAGTTTTGTGTAAATCCCTACACACACTTTGAAATCTGCTCCTCATCTGACGTCCCTGTAACAAATAAAATGTATCATCACTGTCATCATCATCATCGTCCTCGTCGACGTCATCGTTCTCATCGTCATCATCGGCGAGCTGGCAGAATCGTTAGCACGCCGGGCAAAATGCTTCGTGGTATTTCGTCCTTAGTTACGCTCTTAGTTCAAATTCCGCGAGGTAGACTTGGCCTTTCATCATTTCGGGATCGATAAAACATATACCAGTTACGCACTGGCGCGATGTAACCGTGTAGCCCCTCCCCCCAAATTTCAGGCTTTATGCCTGTAGTAGAAAATATTATTATTAATGTTGTTGTTGTTGTTGTTGTTGTTGTCATTTACATTTAATCTGTATATTTGTTACAATCACTTGCCGCGACACACCCAGAAACTTAGGGTGAGTGAAGGATAAGAGATGTTACAGTATTTGAAAGTTTGAGGAGGGCATGTGGGAGGGGCAGTAGCGAAATATCTTCATGTAACACAACACACATTTAAATTGATAGGATTTTTCTAAGGATGTGGGCAGTACTTGTCAGCACAAACTTTGGATTTCTCTGAGACATGCTTATCCTGGAATATTATCTAGATGTTTCTGATATTCGTTTTTATCATACCTAGGGCAACAAAAATAATTCCTACACGACACATACGTACCACACAAATAGAAAAAAATACACGTGGCACGAGATGACTGCAAAGCCAAACAAAAACAAAGCGACTTCCCTCAAACGAATATAAAAAGGAGCAAATTAGTCAGTTTAAAACAATACTAAAGAGTTATACCTGGAAACATAGCTCTCAAAAAATAGAGGTGAATTTTGATCTATTACCCTTATACAGCTACGATATGATAAAAATGTCAAAAAGTACACCCTGAACAAACAAACCCGTCTCCTGTCAATGCTTTAATGACGATCCAAAATTCATGCCGGATCTGTCATCACCCGGGACATCAAGGAACGCATAAACCAGTGAGGACATTGACTGGTGGCGAAAAGTCTGCTACTGGAACAAACTGTCAAACAAAAAACGATCTACTAGGTAACCGGAACCAAGATAACCCTAACCCTAGACGCCACTAAGGCTGTGGGCAGTACTTGTCAGTACAATCTTTGGGGTTTATCTGAGACATGGTTCTCCTGGGATCTCATCTAGAAGTTTCTGGCATCCCTTTTTTTATCAAACCTGGGGCACATAAAATAACGAGAACAGTTCTTGTTTTATGATGCCACATCTTTTGTATATCAATATGCAGGTCCTTATATTTACTTAGTTTGTCATATTCCTTGACAGATATATTTTCACCAGGGGGAACACTTACATCTATTAGTCTACAAGTATTTTCCTCATGTCTTTAATGACTATGTCTGGTCGATTAGCCTGGATTGTTCTGTTGGTGTTGACTGAAACATCTGAGAGGACAGTGACATTTCGACCTTCAACGGCTGGCTAAGAATGATGTTCATGTTAGTAAGCAGTAGTGCTGATTTTGTAGTTTACATATTTACAAGTGTAAATACTGTCCTACCCTTTCGTGGTGATTTTTGTATTTGTTTGGTGTCAGCACAAGACATCCCGAGATGAGCTAGTCTATTGTTTTGTCAAATATGTCACAGAGTCTGCATGTAGTATCAGAAACGTTTTGAAGAACGTTAACCAGGTAGTTTTTGGTAAGCAAGCTTTAATCTTTTGTTGCTTCGTCTGCATGAGTATGTCGGCTTCGAAGTATATACTGTTCGTGCAAAGGCTTCTGGTTCCACAGCACCTCAATTTGATTCTGTACTTTCTTTTTTGAGGTCTGTTTGATCCGTTTTGCAAGTGATTTCAAGTTCTTTATCTAAGTTAGGGTTAATGAGGTGTTCCTTTGCGAATTTGCAAGATTCCTTGACAATAGAATGTGATTTTTTGCTGCTTTGGTGTTTGAACACTAGTGACAGCATCCAATCGTCTGTCCTAGATAAGTAGTTGATCAGTGCGCTTGGGGTTGTCCGATAGGTCTGTAAGATTCTCGTTAATGATGTTAAAACTGTATTGGATTACTGGTGGTGCCAGTGTGTTAGTGAAGTGATTTTTATTATCATTGTTATTATTATTATTATTATTATTATTATTATTATTATTATTATTATTATTATTATCATCATCATTATTATTATTATTATTATTATTGTTGTTGTTGTTGTTGTTGTTATTATTATTATTATTATTATTATTATTATTATTATTATTATTATTATCATCATCATCATTATTATTATTATTATTATTATTATTGTTGTTGTTGTTGTTGTTAGTATTATTATTATTATTATTATTATTATTATTATCATTATTATTATTATTATTATTATTATTATTGTTATATTTCGGAATGGTCATTTTGCCAGTTTAGCCAATAAAAACACACGCACTATATATTAGGTGTTATTTTGCTTCAGTGTTATTTATTTTTTACGTTAATCTTAATCTAATTTCGGCCAGAGTTCTTTCGTCACACTCCTGTGACCGCATCAGTGGTCCTTTGTTTTCTTCTTTCTTATTTGTGTCTCTCCTTACTAACCGTCAGCCATTTTGTATTTCTATTGTATGTCTTCATTTGCGCATGTTTATATCTCTATGTGCGTCTATGTTTATTTAGTGTGTGTGGGGGGGATGCCTGTAATATTTGTATCTTATGTTTATATACGTTCATGTAATTTGTTTTTGTTGTTGTTGTTTTTGCTTATTCTTATTTTGTTCATGTGTTTACATCCACTTATTATTATCACTACGTATGCTTGTATGTATGTATGTATGTATAACAACAATACTAGTAACAATAATAATAATAAATCAAAAAAAATCTTTTAAATTAAACAAAAAAACTTACATAGTTATTTATTTCTATTTGTTTATTTATTTATTTTATTTATTTATTTATCTGTGTATTTTATTTATTATGTTTTTGGTTTTGTTTATATTGTAACCAGTTTATTGGGATCCTCTATCGTCATATATTGTGGTGTGTGTTAGTGTTCCATTCCAGTTTCCTATTCAGGCTAGGTTTATCTTCTATTATGTGTGTAGCTTCTGTAATTTGTCTGATTGTTGCATCTGTTCAATGTGTGGATAATATTTTAATTTCTATGTTGTTGATTGATCCCCCGTGTTTCTGTTCGGCGTGTTGGTACGGAATCGATGAGCTTTTACCTTCCTTGAGTTCTCTCCAATGTCCATTTACCCACTCTCCTATGCTTCTTGCGTTTCCCCTACATATGTCGTTGTCTTGTTACTGCATCGTCCCTCTATACATCTTATACTATAGACTACATTTCTGGCTTTACAGTTTGTTTGTGGGCTAAATCTACATACAGTACAGTACTTATCCGTACATGGGGTTCTACTAAAAGGATAGGTTCTACCGATTATAGATTTGATAGGGTTGCCTGGCTTTTCAACAACCTTAATCCTTAGCTTAAGTTTGTCTAGGGTCCTCCTAAAGCGGTCCGCCAGTTCACCTCCAGGGGTGGTGTCAACGAACATGACACTCTGGTATTTATGGCTATCATACCAAGAGTTGGCCTTCCCTATTTTCTTTTTTTGTCCTTTCTATAGTGTTCCATGACTTGCTCCTATAGAGTGGGCAAATCCCATTCCTATCATTACATAATATATTATCAAATTTCTTCATGGCTCCATTGTATACTCTGATCCTTTCTTTATGGCTGTAACCTGAGAACTGCATGGGGGGAATGAAATATTGTATGTGTCTCTTTAACTCTGTAGGCTCGCACATGCGTGACACATTTCTCATTATCCTGACGAGGTCTGCCATCAAAATATTGAATTTGGCATTGTCCGCGATAGCTGAGTTCCGGTGGATCAAGTATTTGGAGGCCATAGGTTTGGCATAGTACGAATGAAGGATTTGGGTTTTATTATTCACAATTTCTAGCCAGAGTTCTGTGTCTAGTACTGGTAGTCTATGGTGACCTTAATACTCTGGTGAATGGAGTTAGCTATTTGCTGGATGCTCTCAATAATATTAGTTTCTATTACTATATCAACAGTACTCTCTTGTGGGGGTGCCTTTACCACTATGTTGATATCATCAACATAGCGAGAGTACATGTTTACGAGTATGGAGTTCTGTGTCAGGCGTTCTTTAAGCCTTCTGTCCCACCATACCATGAAAAGGTTGGCCACATCACCGGCGATACTAACGCCGACGGCTGCCCCCTCGTCCTGGGCATATATTTTATTGTTAAACTTAAACGTGTGGCCTTTTACAAAATGGTTGTCGTTTAGAAAGGAGAGACACAAATAAGAAAGAAGAAAACAAAGGACCACTGATGCGGTCACAGGAGTGTGACGAAAGAACTCTGCCCGAAGTTAGACTAAGATTAATGTAAAAAATAAATAACACTGAAGCAAAATAACACCAAACATATAGTGCGTGTGTTTTTATTGGCTTAACTGGCAAAATGACCATTCCGAAATATAACAATATCTGTTTCAACACACGAATTCACATAAAAAATCTTGCACAACAAATATATAAACGTATTATTATTATTATTATTATTATTACTATTATTATTATTATTATTATTATTATTATTATTATTATTATTATTGTTATTGTTGTTGTTATTATTATTATTATTATTATTATTATTATTATTATTATTATTATTATTATTACTAGTGTACCCGAGCCGTCAGAAATGACGGCATTAAAATGATACGGATAATAAAATAAAAATAAAAGCATTACAACCTTTATCTGAGTAATTGATTCAGCATCACGTTTCTAGTGGAAACCCTACCAGCGATGAGTCTGTCTTGTTTTGGATGGACTGTTTCAGTATTAATTAAGTCTTCCATTCTTCTTTCCTCGTTGTTCTCTCTCTTTCGATTTCTCTCCTTTGTGCTGCTTCTTCCGTTTCATCTTGTCGCTTTTGCGATGCTCTCGTTCTTAGATATTCTCTCCTCACTGCTACTTGCTCTTTTGTTTCATCTTGACGCTTTTGTGATGCTCTCTCTCTCTCTGTCTCTCTGTCTGCCTGTCTGTCTGTCTGTCTGTCTGTCTCTCTCTCTCTCTCTCTCTCTCTCTCTCTCTCTCTCTCTCTCTCTCTCTCTCTCTCTCTCTCTCTTTACCACCTGAAATGGAAAAAATATCTTGAAGACATACTTCACTGCCTTGGCAAAATTCTTCATTCATAAATATTTACAAACATCACCGTATCGGCAAGTATTTGTAAATATTTTTAATTACCTTCCTTTTATATTTAGCTTTCTTATCTTTAATATTTAGCTTTCTTACCAATATTATCAAGCTTTCTTTCAATAGACAATATTTTAATTTCATGACTTAAAAAATTACTACTTATTCATTTATCTTATATTCTATTAAGTTTGCAACTTTTTAAGCAGAAAAATCTTCCAGACCAGTCAAACATCCATAGAGATACAGAAAAAATAATTTTAAGGTGCAAAAAATCTTACTAACTTGTCTTATATATTGTTATTAAAGTTTACCAGAACAAAATCAGCATTCATCGAATAAAAATGTAAATGTTGTTGAGTGAGAGCGAGAGAGACAAATAGAGTGAGTGACTGAGAGAGAGAGAGAGAGGGAGAGAGTGAGAAAGAGAGTGTGTGTGTGCATCAGTAGATAGATCGACAGAGAGGGTGAGGGGAAGAGTGAGAGGCAGCGTTCATCAAAAAGTGAAAAGGATTTTGTTGAGAGAGAGCGAGAGGCGCTGTTTGATACCACTCCCGCTCTCATTGTTATTACCATTTTGTCTCTTCTCTGTTTTACTGCTACGCCCTTTTCGCTTGATTTTGGACAAACTTACAAACTCATTATTATAATAGATAATAATAATAATAATTATTATTATTATTATTATTATTATTATTATTATTATTATTATTATTATTATTATTATTATTATTATTATTATTATTATTATTATTATTATTATTATTATTATTATTATTATTATTATTATTATTATTATTATTATTATTATTATCATATGTTTGACTTTTGCATTGTATTTGTACAAGTTAATTCCAAGTCTCACCCAGAGATAACAAGTTAGAAGTTCATGTTGGTGTTATGCCTAGAGTGTTGATTGTACTGAGAAGGAGAAAATTTTATTGATTTTAAGTATAATAAAGTTTTAATTTTGTACCTTTTGCTTAATGGTTTGATAATATTACTTGGTATATATTAGTTTCCCGAAATATGAAGATCTATGTGTTTTATTATTGTTAATATATAGATAGTTAACGTGGTATAGTCATTATTTTAGAGGTAAATGGTAGTGAAATGCTATTCCATTTATATGATAGCTAGTTTTTTTTTTATTTTTACATTTTAGTTTTAGTTGAGATTAACTATGATTAAGTAGTTTTGATTTAAATATTGGGGATAAGATTCATATATAGATTGTAAGAGATTGTTTAATGGTTGATTAAAGTTGAATTAATATTTTTTCCTTATAGATATTTTGTAATATATTTATATTAAATTGTGTTTCTTTGTGGTTTATTAAATAAGTTTCTTTGAATTTAATTAAAGTTACATATAATGTTAAAATTAGTCTTGTTGTGTGGAGTATATTTATTGGGTTGATAGGTTCATATATTTAAATTTAAGGTTATTGATGTAAATATATGTGTTATAAATAAAATAAAATAAAGGAATTTGGCAAAGATTAACTTCGCCTGTTTATCAAAGTTATTTCGAAAAGAGTATATTAAGCCTACTTTGGTTAATAATTTTCCTCTTTTAATTTGTCCATTTTTGAGATTATTTTTTACTTTGTTTTTGTGAATATTGTATAATAGATATCTTTTGTGGCGATAGGTGTTATAAGTATAATAATGTCTTTTATGTATTTCTAGTATTGGTGCTTATTCTGTTATGGGAGCTGGTTTGTTTTCTAATACTGAATATGTTTTGTTGGGGTTTGATCGTGCGGTTGCTTAGAGTATTTCTTATGAGATTAGAATATCTTTAATTTTAATAAGTCGTTTGTTATTGGCAGGAAGAATTAATTTTGTTAGTTTATTGAAATATCAGTATATTTGTTGGATTTTTTGTTATTTTTTTATGTCTATAATATGAGTTGTATCTATGATTGCGGAAACTCATCGAACTTCATTTGATTTTGCTGAGGAGGAGTCGGAGTTAGTTTCATGGTTTAATGTTCAGTATGGGGCTGTGGGGATTGCGTTATTGTTTATGGCTGAGTATGGGAATATTTTATTTGTAATATTTTTGTGTAGAGTGTTATTTTTTGGAGGAGGATTTTTAAATATTTCTATGGGATTATCAATGTCATTTGTTGTTGGTTTATTGAGATTTTTATTTATTTGTGTTCGTGCAATTTATCCTCGATATCGTTATGATTTGTTGATATATTTGATTTGAAAGAGTTATTTACCGTGTGTATTAATAATTTTGATTTTTATTGGGGTATGCAGTAAAATAATTTATTTATAAATTACAAAAGATAGTTTAATTAAAATATTAACATTAGAAGTTATATATTAAAATAGGCATTTTAGTTTTTGATATGGTGTTAATGGTATTTTTTCTTTAGGTTTTTCTATTATTAGTATGTTGATTATTTTGATTCAGGTTAGGATTTATAATTATCCTAGAATTTTTATGAGGATTATAATTTCTTTTTTTTTTGTTTATTCTTGATATGGTTATTTATTATTTTTGGTTTATGTGGGTGGTTTATTGGTGATATTTATATATATTATTAGTTTAATTACTTATTTAATTTTTTTCTAAAGGGTTGATTATATAATTAATTGGGCTTATGAGAGGGGGTGGTTATGAATGTAATTTCTATATATTCATATTTAGATTATACTTACGTATAATGTATATAAAAATAATGGAGATTAAATTTATAAGTTTAGGTATATCTAGATTAGTAATAATATTTAATATGTTTTGTTATGTATTTTTAGGGGTGATGTTATTATTGATTTTAGTAAGAGTTGTTAAAATTTGTTATTATTGTGAGGGGCCGTTACGAGTATTTAAATATAAATATGCTTAGTTCATTACGAAAAACTCATCCTGTTTTGCAGATTGTAAATAGAGCATTAGTTGATTTACCATCACCTGTTAATTTGTTTATTTGGTGAAATTTTGGTTCTTTATTAGGTTTGTGTTTAGTTATTCAATTGATGAGGGGTATTTTTCTTGCTATACATTATACATCATGTATTGAGTATTCTTTTGATTCTGTAATCCATATTATACGAGATGTTAATTATGGTTCGGTATTACGATATATTCTTCCTCCCTATTGAGAAATACACATTATTGAACTTGTCTTTTTTCTTTCGTTACAATCAAAACCTTTACAATACACACCCCCACACACACAAACACACATTCTTTGTTTCGTCCTGCAATACTATCCTTAATGTTTTTCCTAAAGTAAACGCTTTGTGTACTACTTCTACTACTTCTACTATGGCATGGCTGTGTGGTAAGCTGACTTCCTAACCACATGGTTTCGAGTTCTGCCCCACAGCATAGCACCTTGGGCAAGTGTCTTCTACTATAGCTTCGGGCTGACCAAAGCCTTGTGAGTGAATGTGGTAGACAGAAACTGAAAGAAGCTCATCGTGTGTGTTTATATTAGGGTCGCCAACTCTGTTAAGCTACAATAAAGGACATAAACACTTTATTGATATTTATTTAAGTGCACAAATTTTGATTCAGTTCCTATAGATTATAATAGGTGCCAATATTAAATGCAGTTCAAAATTACATTTCTTTTACCTAAATGACAATACAAAAACAAGAATGAAAAGACATTTATTTTACCTTGATCAAAAAATTCTAATCTTGAAAACTATATTTGCCCTGGCTTTTTGCTGCCTTCAGAAAATTTTATCATCTTTGATGTTTTTAGCGAATTCCAAGCGACTATCTTTTATGCTAAAATATATGAGTTTATTCTCAATTAATGCTATAGAGCATCGGTTCCTTTCATCTAGCCATTTAGAGGACATTAAACTAAAAACTCTCACAATAAGATGATGTTCCAGGAATTTATAGTTCAAAAGAAACTATTTTGAAAACATTGATACGTTAAAAGTCCATAGATTTCAAAATAAAATACCACTTTCTGCTTGCTGTTTTTGAACTTATGAAGAGTTCAGAGATTTTGATAGTGCCGAAGTTTCTTTGAATTAATACTACTTCAGCAAAAAGTTCATCCATCTTTAATTTAAGCTTTCCTTCTAGCTTCAAATGTTTTATTACTTCTACAAATTTCTGAAACTTTGGGAATGACTGGCCTAAGAAACTCAGATTTGATAATTTGCTGAATGTTGAATTTTCATCGAAATCTATTCTGTTTTCCCAATAAGTGATGGCAGAAACAAGAAAAGATTTAAAGTCTTTCGTACCTCATCAGTACCTAAATTTTTCAATTGTTGTTGAACATTATAGCCGAAAAATTCTTCCGTAATTCGAGATCTTAACTCGTTTCTTAAATCTGTCATGATATTGAAAATATCTAGTGCTGTAGTTTCAACCTTTTCAAGTTCTTTAATTGATAATTTGAATACCTCCATTACATGTTGCGAAAACATCAGATAGATTTCAATAATTTGGGATACATGCCGAAGAATCCTTCTATATTCTGTCTCTACAAATAAATGAAAGTTTTTAAGAGTTTCAGTTCTTTTTGCCGATACTGTAAAATGCCCATATATCTTTAGGATAATATTTTCTACAGCTACATTCAAGTTTTCCAAAGCACTTTTTCCTGAATTATGGAAAATGTGCGCATTGCAATTAGCTTTAATAACACTGTCATTTAGTGTGAGAATGTTAGTATATAAAGAATGCTTTATTCCAAAATTGCAATTTGCATTATCTGCACTAAAACATGAAACTCTTTCCCAGTCAAGTTGCAAATTGTCCATATTCTTTCTCAAACGTCTAAACATTCCATTTGCACTTTCATCATCATTCTCAAAAATGTCAATAATGTAATTTACTGCATCGCATTCCATATTGAAATATTGAACACATATGGGAAACATTTTCCTGTTTTTGTGGTTAAAAGCATCAATTTGAAGACAAAAATATAGAGGAGAATCATGCTGTTTCAAATCTTTCAATGCTACTTCTAATGCTTTTTTACCTGACACATTCGTAACTATGGCCTCCGATTTGGTCCGATCACAAAATATCTTTCCAGCTGCTTTGGGATCCTGGTAAAGTTTTAAATTCAATTTCAAGCCACAATCAAGGGAGTTGTAGGAATGATTGTAAGAATGATATATTCGAGCTACTTCTGAAGCAATTACATTATTTTCTTTTTTTTGGTATTGGCTTTTGGTATTTCAGTTACTTTTATGACTATCAGAAGTTTTGTTGTTCGATAGCTACAACACCCTTATAGCCAATTTTAAAGGTACTATCACAAATAATGCGCTTTGCCTCTTCTGGGTTATTAGTTGCTGCCAACCATTCATACCCCTTTTCCCAGTCTTTGTTATATGAGCACAGTCTCTTCTTTTTCACTGAGCATGAATATTAAGCAGTCAATGCAGTCCCGCCTTACTAATGTATTAAAACCATGTGAAAGAAATTTGATTTAGCATTGAAATAAAATATATGTTGCGAAAAAAGGTCTAGAGTTAATGCATGCACTTCTAGCAGGTCAAGAAAATGTCAATGATCAATAATATCCGCACACTCACACAGACACCGCTAGAAGATATTTCAAATGATATGTGAATATAGCTTTAGTTATGGTAGTTCTATTTAGCTTCTGAAAAAGCAAATTATGCTAGCGCATAAACCTCAGAATTTCTTATAACTTCAAACTCTAGAAATTAACTTACTTAAAGAAATATTCTCTAGCCTAGTTCTTGGCCATTTAATGTGGGCGCAAGAAAACTAGCATCCAACTGAATGAGGAACGAGCACTGGGCCTCACAGGCTCACGATGATGTCACTAGCTGCATTGAATTTGAAAATAATAATTACTAATTATAAATTTTCACCAACAGTGACAATATTAAGTAAAAAGATATTATATGACCCAACAAAAATGTATCTAAAAGGCGCATGACATGAAATGGGAACTGAAATCGAAATGCTAGCACTTGAAAAATTTGGCCTAATCAGTACATTCTTGTAACAATGTAAAAATTATCATGTCTCGAAAACACTCTTTCAATTAATATCGTTATCTCATAATAATATGAAATATTGGCACTACTATTACAAGTTTTCTCACATAGATTTCACTGTTCATTGGTATTTATAACAAAATATGGCTCGATTTTGTGAAGGACCTCATCACTACCTTGTTGAATAATACACCATATTTGTTTTGGTTCTTCTTTGTGAGTCCCAGTCAGTTCATGCGGAGGTATTACCTTTCCAAATGTCCAACGGCACCTCCTTTCTTTTTGTTTTTTCTTTCCTTTTTTCTTGCTGGTGATTCTCATATTTAGTAACATAGTTTACGATTTTCTCGTTTTCCCAAAATGAGTGCCTTTTCTTTTAATGGCGAATTGAGTTATACATAAAATTAGGCTAATTTTACACCCTGGTCTGCCGCTCTATACACCTGGTATTGTGCAGACTGCAGAGTTGACAGAGTCTGCACTCTTATAAAAAGCAAACGCTTTTGCAATCACATCTTCAGAGCAGGAAAAGGAACAACCAGTAAAAACAATTTCAAAATAAAGGATAAATAGTGTCATTTCAAATCTCAATAAATGACAAGGACAAATAGAGCTGAATAAAGGACGGTTGGCAACCCTAGTGTATGTATATATATATATATATATATATATATATCATCATCATCATCATCATTATTATTCTCGTCGTCGTCATTATCACCACACTTCAGGGTTATTTCCTCGTTTCTTGACTAGAATTTAAGGATTAGACTACAGACACTTTCCCAAAAATGTTTAGCTAACTATATAACGCATGCTTATACTAACTTGACAAACTGATTTCCTCGCAGAAGACGTCGCTGGATAATTTCTTCCCAGTCATTCAACTTGTGAACCCACTATTTTTCAGTTATCTAGCCTGTGGGAACTACTACCATGACTGTATTTCGTTGAGGTTGTTTAGTGATACCGATCGAAGATCATACACAGGAAAATGTCCCTGATACCTGTTAGTGTCCCCTGAATTTCTTTCCCACAATTAATCAAGAAGCTGATGAATTCTTTTCGTCCCGATGGGTTTAGTTTTAGTTAATTCAAATCTTTAGGCGTACCACAAAAAGTACCTTAGCAGCCATTCGTTATAGCTAGTGAACTCTGCGTTAACAAACATTATTCAACAGTTTTAACTAATTACAAAAAGCGTAAAAATAGATACAATAAAAGATATTAAAAAATGATTCTAAGTTACTGAGTCAAGTACAAAATAACAATTGGATATAGGTCACTTTCAAAATATGGGTGTAATCTTCTTTTGTATCTAAAGTCGTAGTTGTTTAAGGTGGTGATGATGGTGTTGTGCTTGTTGTTGAAGTAGATGCTTTTATTTATTTTTTAGTTGTTATTGCCCATTCGTCCTTTTCTTGGTGTAAGCTTCAATTGATAGCAAAGCTCCAGATTTGTAATACTATATGTAGATCCTACCTTCAAATATTTCTATGGTTTTTTCTAAAAGTATTTTCATGCCTGAAAGATTTTCATTGTCATTATCTCTTATGCATTATATTTGTACTCGACATAAAACATTTCTACCATTACTAGAAGTGTCTCTACAGAAACTGAAAGAATACATTACAGTATTCTTAGTTCAATGCCACCGAATTCAACTATTTTATCCCTTCGAGGTCATTACATAAAGCACTAATCAAATATTAGCGAACTACATTTTTTTTTATCATTCTCTATCTTTCAGACTCTGGTTTCTCCTCACTCCAAGTGGATTTTCTATCATTTACTCTCTCAGAATCGATTGTATCCGACATAGATTGTGTCCTGTAAAAGAAAACAAGGAAAGCAACGAAAACCTATGATAAGCAGTGCGGGTTGTTTATCGACTTCACTACTCTCTTCCTCTTTCTCTCTCACAATACTGTCACTCTTTCTTCCTTTCTTTCTTACTTTGTTTCTTTCTTCATATACATATATATATATATATATATATATATATATATATATATATATATATATATATAATATATATATATATAATGGGGTATATAGATTGGGGAGGGCAGGTTTATGGGATTGCGTTAGGTTTCCTGCCCATAAAGGGAAACCTAAAGTAATCCCATATACTAGCCGCTCTATGCGCGGGTAAGAGTGTGTTTGTTACTTTCTGTTGCTTCCTTTCTGCTTTTTATCACCACATTCTCCCTCTTTGTTCCTCTCTCCTTTCTCTCTCACTTTCCCACTCTCTTACTCTTCATTTCTCTCGGACTCTCCTTCGCTTTCTCTTACTCTCTATCTTTCTCTATCTATCTCTCACCCATTTATAAACAACAAAAGATCTTGAGTAAGTTGCGAAAGAAAAATATTTTGAAAGATCAATCATAAATATCAGGCAGTGACAACGGAAAGGTCTGCTTCAAGGCAGACAGCAAAACACTAACATTTAAAAGGGACAGACGAGCTTGCGAGCTGAATAGAAATAAAAAAATATTGGAAACCAAAGTTTAAAGGGATAGAATCTGGGGATAGTAGAGTCACCATGGCTGGCATTTCTTAACGACAGACAGCAATGTAGTGGCAGTTTAACGGCTGGCGTAAAATTTTGAACTTGATGTAAAAGAAAATTCCTAAAAACCAAGTTTTGAAATGATTCTTTCTTACGACAGTAGACTCACCATGGCAAGCATTCGAAACTTCTTCATCATGGACGGCAACACATTGAAGATTTAAAGGCTGGCGCAAATTTTTTAGCTTGATGTAACAGAGAATTTCTAAACATCCGCTCCTGTAAATTTTAATCCCCTTCCAGCCCCACTTAGACCCCTTTTCACATTTTGGTTAATATAACCCGATTTCATTCGGGTCTACTCGGGCCACATTTTATAAGATGAGGAATTTTGTCCTAGAGGTCACGCCTTTCATTTGAGGGGGAAAATAGTTGCCATGCAAACTCGCCAGCACTTTTAACATAGGTGTGCATATTTTCAGCTGAACCGACCGACCACATAATGCACACATTATAGATATATATATATGCATTAAATATACATATATGTACATATATACGCATTATATATATATGTGTGTGTACGCATTATATATATATATATATATATATATATATATATTATATATATATATATATATATATATATATACAATATATATATATAAATACAGATATATAAACTTTGTATATATACATTATATATACATATTTATATACAGAACACACACACACACACATGTACAAATTAACCCAATAAATATCTGATTCATAATATTTGTTCTCGTGGTTGTGCTGTCGTGGTGGCGATAATGATTCTCTCTATGAATGCAGACAGACGTATAGAGAGAGAGATGATGTGGAAGAAAGAGTGAAGGCGGCGGAAAGATAGTAGACACTGTCAAACGACGTTATAGAGAGAAAGTGAAAGGAAGGCAAGAAAGATATAGAGAAGGAGGAAGACAGGCAGATAAGAGAATGAGAGGAGACTTGTCAAAGTGTGCGTTTTTTGCCCTAGTAACCACAGCTTTTGAGGTAGGGATTTCTAACCTAGCCCACTGACATCCTCACCTTATTTTACATGTCCCTGTAAATTTTGGAGTCTATCCGACGGGATCCAGTGGCCTTTAACCCGTTCCAATGCCAAAACCAGACAAGCAAACTTTTCGCATTTCATATTTATAAATATTGATATATATATATGCGCACACATATATACATACGTGTGAGAACGTGTCGATGTGCGTGCGAGGTGTGCATATATATGTGTATAAGTGTGTATGTTGTTTACGGAATGGAACCCAGTAGAATGAGATCAATGAGTCCAATCTGCAGAGAAGTTTGTTCCCATTTGTAATTGGTCATTGACCTAATTCGTCGTTCCATTTTAAATATCCCCACCTGGTTCTTAGGGACTAGGTGGGGATATTTAGTTGAAAGCATTCAACCATGTATCTGGTATGAAAATAATGTCATATTTTTATGCGCTACTATCCAACTGTACGCTGCCTTGAGTAAAGCCAAATACAGCTGAAAATGGCTTGCGTATAACACTATGGTTGGCTGATTCGTCATAGAGAAAATTAACTTAGATATATTATTTACTATCTATTACCTCTCAGAAAGAAGCTACTGGTATTGCAATATTCCATTCAAAATGAGTTGAACAGATGTGCTTGTCTTCAGATTTGTCTCATTGATAGGGATAACAAGCAAGGTGATAATCACTCTAGGTTTCAACTGAAGAGAACTTCTATTTTCTTCAAGCTGACTTTCGGTCCGAAGATCTCGGCATCCTCTACCCAACAGTATGTTACATGTACAGTTGGATAGTAGCGCATAAAAATATCATGTATGGGTAACAAGCGCAGAAGAGGAGCTCCCGGATGAGTTCCAGCGTTTCGATGTAGAACTATAATCGTGTCGAGATGAACAGGTTTCCATTAGTACGGTACAGGATGTAGAGATTATTCTCCTTATCAAGGACCCATCCATTTCTTTGTTCCCATCATCCTGTGAACTTCCTGTTTTGCCAATGTGTTTCCAGCATCGTCAACTGGCAATTGTTCAACCGCATTCATTTCACTGGATTGCAAGGGTCTGCGAAAACCATTGAGCTCTCCTTCCCGATAGACGAAGCTGTGAAAATAACATACGAATGCCTATTTAAATATTTAGTGAATCTTTTGATAGGGATCCACATTAACTATTTTATTTACAACTTCACTCCCGTGTGAAGATATATATACACTATTTCTAATATCTAGCATAGCAAAATATCTTAACATTGATTTGTGGCCCTTATGAGCATCATGCTATAGAAGGTCATGATGAGTGTAGGAGTGAAGAAATAGTTGGCTTTACATCCTCCCTCTTAGGAAAGGCTTTGAGAGCATTTTGGTTTGTTTAACTTCACTATGCTAGTTAGTTGAATATATCAAAGAATTTGGGATTGGACATGCTAGTACATCCCTGGCTTCCCATAGACCCTTTTTTTCACTGCTTCGAATGATTTTGCATGACCGACAAAATCGCATAAAGCCCCTTGTTTCGTTTTCTATATTCCTCTGGATACTGCTTGAGAACAAATACCAAATGGATGACTTTCATATAGGCTCCGAACACGAGTTGATATTCTTAGAGGGGGATTTCTACAATAGTGGGTATCGGCCTGATTATAAGTAATTTTGCGAGGATTTTTCCTGCGATACAGAACTTACCCTCATTAATTACTCCCTTGATATTGGAGAATGAGATAATGGCGACATAACGGGGATATGATGTTTGTCCTTCTTAACATTTATAAAAGGATTCATGAAATATGCCGTGCAATACTGGATACCCATCCTTTTGAATCTTTAGTGGGGTTCCATCAAATCTGGATGCCTCGGTGCGAAAGATCCGAAACTGACTTCAAAATCCGATAAAACTTTTTATAATCTCCAGTGTCAGCACTAAATTGTGTTCTCTTTGCAGGGTTAATCCATAACATGTTTTGGATATCTTGAAACCTGCAGTGAAGATTGCTGTACGCAACAAAGGCGGCTCCCTTCTAATCAGGAGAAATTCAGAGAGCCCTGATTGCTAGGGATTTCCATAAGACATGTTCACTCAACCGTGAGAGCTTTACCTAACGACGTGAAACATATTCTTACATGACATTAAAGAACGGGCGTAGCGGAGAACTTACAAAAATTTCAAAACTTTAATCACGAGATCATCTTCGACCAATTAAATCGTATCCAAAACAGATACGAATTCGAGCCATGTTCTCTCTATAAAAACATGACGATTTTGTATTGCAATCAGCAGCAAGGCAGTTACAGCAAAGCTCCACGACTTTCTACTTCAACTTCTGAAAATCAGAGAAATCTTAGAAACCGGTTAAGTTTTTCAAATTTTAAAAACAGAAAATCTAAACGAATCCCAGTGCATTTTCTATATTTCTACTTGTGTAGAACAAAATAACTTTGTTTTCAACACACATATATATATATATATATATATATAATATATATATATATATATATATATATATTATATAATATATATATATATAAGCGGGACCAGCCATCTGGTATAAACAGTAACTGCTCTGTAATATAAGCGGGACCAGCCATCTGAATGCGGCTAGGGACAGGGCGGGGTGGTGGGGGTGTTACTGATGCATTTAGCCCCAGGCGACTATAGACGTCACCAGGAGAGCCGACACCATCACGGTGTCCTTGCTAGCCTGTAAAGGTAGATCAGCCTCCCCGAAGATACGGATGCTACACACGGACCGGTTTCGAGGTGGTCGCCTCTCGTCAGCGCATGGCAAGCACCGTTCTTCGTTGAGGGACTTCCTCTACAGGCTAGAATATATAGATTTTCACTGTAAACACAGTCACTGGCGTCGAAAATCTGTTCGATAACAATAATAAATCTCTAAGCGAGGTATAAACAGTAACTGCTCTGTTTATACCTCGCTTAGAGATTTATTATTGTTATATATATATATATATATATATATATATATATATATATAATATATATATATATACACTCACACACACACACGCGAGTTTTGGTCGAAAAGTTCTTAGGCTAACCAAAATAGAACGTAACCAAATGAGGTTTTTTTCCAACATAAAACCAATTGCAGTCTACACGCTTCTTCCATCAGTGTTGCATTACTTGGGTCCCATTGGTGAAGAAGCTTTCATCTTGCTAGTGAAAAATCTCATTAACAGCAGGTATGACGTCATCATCAAAGCCACACTAGTTCTCGTCCAAGTGTTTTTTCATGTTGGGAATGATAGTCAGATAGGATCAAATCAAGAAAATAAGGAGGTTAATCAACCAGTCACAAACCACAGTCACACAAAGCAACCATTGAAACCAAAGACTTCTGTGCTGGAGCATTGTACTGATGAAACAAAACTTCCTTCGTCAGTTTTCATGATAGAACTTTCGTAACTGCCTCAGTAAACTGGCATCGTACTCTCCATTGACGGTGTGGCCGTTTTAGAGACTGTCAATAAATGCAATGCATTTTGCATCCGAAAAAACTTAGGTCATCACCCTGCAGATGAAACGAACGTGGCCTTCTTTAGAACAGGCGAGGAGAGGTGATTCCACAGCAGGGATTGTCCTTTTGTGTCTGGCCCAAAGTGAGGAACTATACATTCATCCTGGGTTAGGAAACGTTCAAAGAAGCCAAATGGGTCTGCCTCAAACAATGTCAAATTTTTCCGTGATGCGGTCGGCCTGTTGCACTTTTGACCATGTATCGGAAGACGTTGCAGCCACCGAGTAGAAACCTTCGTCACACCAAGTTCACGCCAAGTTCATTGTGCAGAATATTCTCAACATTCTCGCAGGATATGCTAGTAGCATTCGCTATTTGAATTATTCTCAATCACCTGTCATCCATCACCATGTGATGAACACGGTCAATGTTTTCCTCGGTAGTGGCAGCTGTGGGACGTCCAGACCTTGGGTCATCTTCTAGACTGCGTTCCTCTACTAAATTCAGAGGCCCTCGTTTGCATTTTTGATAAAGCTGGAGCGTCATCCCTTTATTACTAAGCATGTTAGTATGAAAGCCCTTGTCGGCTAAAGCCTTAGTCCGCAGGTATGTAATAGCAGGTCCACGATGCCAAATGTTATTCATTTTCAAGTGTAGTCGCTACTGGCTACTTTTGAAGTGTCCTCTGAATAGTGAGATAGTCTACAGAAAAGAAATGCAGTTATTACGAAGAAGGGTTGAAATTAATGCATGCAAGATTTCACACTCTAGCATCCTCCCCACATAGACAGCTAATCCACCTTCGTCTGTATGCATATATATATATATATAATATATATATATATATATATATATATATATATATATATATATATATATATATATATATGTATGTATGTATACACATGCACATACATGTATACACATATGTATACACATGCACACATGCATACATACATACATACATACATACATACATACATACATATATACATACATACATATATATATATATAATATATATATTATATATATATATATATATATATATATATAACATATATACTTGGAAGAGGATGCGTGGCATTCGATCATATAATAATAAAAATAATATATAAATATATGCATATATATATACATAAATATATGTACATACTTACATATATATGTATATATATACAGGCATATATGGGTACAGGACATCAAAAAACGTTGAACACAATGAGAAACGAAAAAACCAAAACATAGAAACGACCTTTTTTGGGTACAACGAAAAAAAAGCAGAGAAACAAGACATACAACATAAGGAATATTCCCCTTCTTCAGTTGTCCCTATTTCATCTACTTAGAGTTTTCGAAGGTAAGGAGAAGACGTGACTTCGTTGAAACAGTACTCCCCGCAAAGCAAATTACATAAAATTTTGAATTTTTTTGCTGAGGGTGAAATTGGTAACAAGAACAGGACAGTGAGAACAAAACAGTAAAAACAAACGATGAGTGTTGTTAAGTCAAGACGATGGAAAAATTATTCTGAACGCTTAGGAAAACGAGCTTATGAAGAGACAGAATAAGCACGTTTAGTCTTCACGAAGGTAGTAGTCAGAAAGATAGATTCCCTCTCGTCACGTGTCAGAGACGAGAGAGTGGAGGAGGAGGAGGAGGAGGAGGAGGAGTGAGAGAGAGGGAACGGTGAAGGGGAGATGAGAAGAATAGGGAAGGATGGGAGGGAAAACCAGAAAGTATAAAGAACAAGAGGGGAGAAATATAGACAGAGAAGAGATAGTAAAAATAGAAGAGTGCGCATCGTAATTATTAAGATAAAACTTAGTTGGAAAAGGATGCGTGGCGTTCGATCATATAGTAATATAAATAATATATAAATATATGCATATATATATATATGTATATATACATGCATATATGGGTACAGGACACTAAAAAAACGTTGAACGTGGAGTAGTTGAAACAGGGACAACTGAAGAAGAGGAGTATTCTTTATGTTGTATGTCTCGTTTCTCATTGTGTTCAAGGTTTTTTTCTTTTCGATGTCCTGTACCCTTATATGCATGTATATATACATATATATAGGTATGTACATACATGTATGTATATATGCTTATATTTATATATTATTTATATTATATTAAAGATATATATATATATAATATATATATATATATATATATATATATATATATGTATATTGTTCTTGGGCTCCAGAAACGCCAGCTAACAATTTCCAAGCCTGGAACAACGATATCCCGACACTGTATGGACTTCACAAGGACCACAAAGTAACCACTGACCCTGTAGCAGGACCACCAACAAGACCAGTCTGTGGAGTGAATATCGCTAGCAACTACAGGATCTGCTACTTCCTCTCAATGATCATACACCCTATTATCCGGATGTCACCTGATGTTTGTTACAGCACGGAAGATCTCAGCAGGATCAACGACTGTAACAAAACTTGCGACCTGACAGGATGTATGGTGGGTAGCATGGATGTGGTATCCCTATACCCATCGATCGACGCGGATTTTGCGGTGGAGAAGTGCATGGAGATGATCAACGAGAGTGAGGTGGAGTTCCACAATGTCAACATAGAGGCACTGGGCCTCCTACGTAGACTGACATATGACAACGAATACCTAGATAAACATAATCTTAGTAGTTTCTGTCCCAGTAGACGTTTAAGAGGTAGACCACCCACAATTACTTCAATGGCTAGGAAGACCCATATAGAGAGATGGAGCGGATGGACCAGAGCCATACGGAGCCCCAAAAATGTCCATCAGGTAAAAAAAAAAATGATCACAAATGCACTAGGAGCTTGTATAAGAGTTACTCTAAAAGGCCACACGTTTAAGTTTAACAACAAAATATATGCCCAAGACGAGAGGGTAGCCATCGGCGTTAGTATCGCCGGTGATGTGGCCAACCTTTTCATGGTATGGTGCGACAGAAGGCTTAAAGAACGCCTAACACAGAACTCCATACTCGGGAACATGTACTCTCGCTATGTTGATGATATCAACATCGTGGTAAAGGCACCCCCACGAGAGAGTACTCTTGAAAGAGAAATAGAAACTAATACTATGGAGAGCATCCAGCAAATAGCTAACTCCATCCACCAGAGTATTAAGGTCACGATAGACTACCCCACTAAACACCCTAACCATAGGCTACCAGTACTAGACACAGAACTCTGGCTGGAAACTGAGAATAATAAAACCCGAATCCTTCATTCGTACTATGCCAAACCTATGGCCTCCAAATACTTGATCCACCGGAACTCAGCTATCGCGGACAATGCCAAATTCAATATTTTGATGGCAGACCTCGTCAGAATAATGGGAAACGTGTCCCGCATGTGCGAGCCTACAGAGTTAAAGAGACACATACAACATTTCGTTCACCGCATGCAGTTCTCAGATTATAGCCATAAAGAAAGGATCATTGTATACAAAGAAGCCATAAAAAAATTTGATACTATCTAATGTAATGATAGAAATGGGATTTGCCCACTCTATAGGAGCAAGTCATGGAACACTATTGAAGGGACTAAGAAGAAAATAGGGAAGGCCAACTCTTGGTATGATACCCACAAATACCAGAGTGTCATGTTCGTCGACACCACCCCTAGAGGCAAACTGGCGTACCGCTTTAGAAGGGCCCTAGAGAAACGTAAGCTAAGGATTAAGGTTGTTGAAAGGCCAGGCAATCCTATCAAATCCATAATTGATAGAACCTACCCTTTTAGTAGAACCCCCTGTACGGATGGGAACTGTAATGTGTGTAGATTTAGCCCACAAACAAACTGTAAAGCCAGAAATGTAGTCTGTAGTATAAGATGTATAAAGGGACGATGCAGTAACAAGACAACGACATACGTAGGGGAAACGGCACGGAGCATAAGAGAGCGGGTAAATGGACATTGGAGAGAACTTAAGGAAGGAATGAGCTCATCGGTTCTGTACCAACACGCCGAGCAGGAACACGGGTGATCAATCAACAACATAGAAGTTAAAATCTTGTCCACACATAGAACAGACGCAACAATCAGACAACTTACGGAAGCTACACACATAATAGAAGATAAACCTAGCCTGAATAGGAACTGGAATGGAACACTAACACACACAGCCTTCGTGTTTGGCGTCAAAGTGTTGGTCGAGGGCCAACCTAGCCGCCAACACGTCGGTTGCGATGCCTGTCTCAAGAGCCTCGTTTAGTTTTCTAACTAAATCCCGCTCTCTTTTCCTACGTTCTACAGCTAGAGCCTTACTAAACCTAATCGACTCTGCTCTAATTGCTCCCTTGAGGGCAAACCACCAGTTGTTGATGATTGCCCCCGTGAGCGCACATTTAACTAATAAACTAATCCGGTCTCTGTAGGCTTTGCACGCCGTTAACGACGCGTTCAGCTTCCAGTAGCCGGGTCCCTGTCTATGTAGCCTATCTAAGTCGACCGTACAGATCACGAATTTGTGGTCCGTGTAGTCGACTAGGTGGAATTGTGGACACCCTATGCTATCCTTATCCGCTGGCCTACAGAACATACTGTCTAAGTACGATCTAGACGACCCGATGCGATTAGTCCAAGTCTACATTGGCACATTCAGGTTGTCTATTCGAAACCTGTCGGACAGCTGAAAGCGCCTGAGCAGGTTGGCGGGGCTCTTGCACCCCCCTCTCCTATTAGAAGCTCCCGTGCCCACCCGATCGGAACGTTCGTCTAAGATAGTATTCCAATCCCCAACTAGCACTAGTGTGCGTGACATTCCTAAGAAAACTTCCAGACGCTTGAAATAATCGGACTGCCCTGCTCCTGTCGGAGCGTAGGCAGCCAGCAGTCTGAAAGCACCGCATCACTACCGTCTACGTCGAGGACCACCAACTTACCTTCTGGATCCAGGAAGACTGTCCTTATTTTCAAATCCAGGCCCTTCCGAAACAACACCGCAGTACCACCACCGCCCGCTCACGGCCGACACGGAGATAGAAAGATCTCGTATCCGCCGAAAAGGGCCACGAGTTCCTGCGGGTTGGAGAGCCTGGTTTCACTAATGGCTGCTACATCCACGCTGTGAGACCTCAGGTCGTTTAACAGGTGGCCCTGTTTCCAAGGTGACCCGAGGCCTCTCACATTTAAGCAACCTATTCTGAGTTTAGCCATGTTTTTCTTAAAGGTTTAGAATGAGAAAAAGGCTCTACTTACTGTTGTTGTTTGGTCGGGTGGCTCCCTTGTGCTTTTTCACGGGTGTTTCCACCAAGTTTTTATATAGTTTTTGGGAGAAATTTCTCCCTAGCGACCCGACATCGTTAGGGAATTTCTCCTTGATTTCACTGTATATCGTTTTGTTGATTTAATAATAATAATAA
Source organism: Octopus sinensis (assembly GCF_006345805.1). Taxonomy (NCBI): domain Eukaryota; kingdom Metazoa; phylum Mollusca; class Cephalopoda; order Octopoda; family Octopodidae; genus Octopus; species Octopus sinensis. Next base: position 26,033,101 of record NC_043014.1, on the reverse strand, counting down.
TAATAATAATAATAATAATAATAATAATAATAATAAGTAGGTGTAAACACATAAACAAAATAAAGAAAAACAAAAACTAAAAGCAAAAAAACAAACAAATTACATGAACGTATATAAACAGGAGATACAAATATTACAGGCGCTTCCCCCCCCCCCACACACACACACTAACTAAACATAGACACACATATAGGTATACGCATGCGCAAATGAAGACACATACAATAGGAATACAAAATACAAAATGACTGACCGTTAGTAAGGAGAGACACACAAATAAGAAAGAAGAAAGCAAAGGATGCGGTCACAAGAGGGTGACGAAAGAACTCTAGCCGAAATAAGATTAAGATTAATGTAAAAAATGGAATAACGCTGAAGCAAAGTCACACCAAGTATATAGTGTGTGTGTTTTTATTGGCTAAACTGGCAAAATGACCATTCCTAAATACAACAATATCTGTTTCAACACACGATTTCACATCAAAAATCTTGCAAAACAAATATATAAACGTAATTGTTAATATCGTTATGACTTGATTTCATGTCCTGATTAATTGAGGTAGAATTAATATCAATAGGGTTAATATAGGTAATTTTTTTCTGTATAGCCTGCTTCAAGTAAGGCAGAGTTATAAAATTCAGCTTTATCGTTGAAGATATCAACATTAGCAGACAATCTAGAAAGTCTAAGTTATCGTTTAGAGAAACTGAAGTGATGTCTAGTTCACGCTGGATATGAAACCAATTTTTTTTTCTGTAGCTGCCGGTCAAGTAGTGTGGAGCGACTGACCTCCCTTGTTCGAAGGTTATATGGATACAGTTTGTGTATCAAATAGCTAACTTAAGGCGATGGCCTCATGGAGCTAATAAGCGGACAGCTTTATTCTTATTTTTATAAGAATGCCATATTAGTATGGCGATAACTATTATTTTCCGGGAACGCTGCCGCTGTTCTCTTTTAGAGAGACTTAGTAATTTTAATATTTCTATTATTGAAAACAAGTGGATGTATTCCACCGAAACTAGGTAAATAAAACCATCGAACAGAGATTGTCGGAAGCGACACCTACTGGCTGGCTACGCTGCATTGAAAAGGGGCAATACCCCGAAACGCGTCTGTAGCTGCCGGTCAAGTAGTGTGGAGCGACTGACCTCCCTTGTTCGAAGGTTATATGGATACAGTTTGTGTATCAAATAGCTAACTTAAGGCGATGGCCTCATGGAGCTAATAAGCGGACAGCTTTATTCTTATTTTTATAAGAATGCCATATTAGTATGGCGATAACTATTATATATATATATATATATATATATATATATATATATATATATATATATATATCAGGCGGCATTGTCAGTCCAGTGACTGGACCCAAATCCCTATGGTCGTACCAACTGAACTCCTTAACAGTACACCCATCCATGCACTTTAAATTTGTGCTTATTACCCCTCGGTATCCCAAGTAGTCACGTACAACATAGGTTGAACGCTGCTTAATTTCGGTCATCAGACCAGAAACGATATTTTTTCGTGGGTACATGCATACACACAATAATATGTTTACCCACATATGTGTGTGTGCGTGTGTGTGTGATGGCTTAGTAGATTGTAACAAATAATGAATTTAGTATGTTAAGGATGATAAGTATTTCTGTTGTTGACATCTATTTGAAATTTTAGATTCTGTAACTGGATACAATTTTAAAATAGATATTCTCTTTTCGGTGACGATTTGATATCCAAAAAATATGTTAACCATTTCACCAATTTAACTTTTTGCGAATGAAAATAAGACAATGTGCGTGTAACGGCGCCAGGAAAATTAATTCTCCAAGTATCTAGTTTTGCTTGGTTGCAGATCAAATAGCTGCTTTGTCATTCATGAATGGTCTGTATTTACATTATCTGACCCAGATGTCAAATACATTTCCTATTTCTTTGTGGTCTTCTGTAATTTTTACTTCTCAACTCCCAACAAACACGTGTCTGTGTTAGTACGTAGGTGTTTGTGATAGAGATATATACATGTATATTTCTAGACGGAAGGTTCACCGTCGCTGTTAACGTTCAGCATTTAGTTGTCCACCTACACGAGTTTCTCATCGTGAAATCAGAAAAAGCACATTATCATCATATTATTATATAGGAGCACTCCGTCGGTTACGACGATGAGGGTCCCAGCTGATACGATCAACGGAACAGCTTGCTCGTGGAATTAACGTGCAAGTGACTGAGCACTCCACTGACACGTGTCCCTTAACGTAGTTCTCGGGGATATTCAGCGTGACACAGAGAGTGACAAGGCCGGCCCTTTGAAATACAGGTACAACAGAAACAGGAAGTAAGAGTGAGAGAAAGTTGTGGTGAAAGAGTACAGCAGGGATCACCACCATCCCTGCCGGAGCCTCGTGGACATTTAGGTGTTTTCGCTCAATAAACACTCACAACGCCCGATCTGGGAATCGAAACCGCGATCCTTTGACCGCGAGTCCGCTGCCCTAACCACTGGGCCATTGCGCCTCCACCATCATATTATTACACACATACACACATACATTCTTTGTCCATAGTCTTTTTGTCCATAATGTTTCTTCTTAATATAAACCTTTGTGATTAATAAAGAAATCATTGTTGTTGTTGTTGTTGTTGTTGCTGCTGCTGTTGTTGTTGTTGTTGCTGCTGCTGTTGTTGTTATTATTATTATTATCATGTGATTTCACTGCACTATCGAGCGCAATTCTGGGTGCCTTGAGTATGTACTGTGGTGTGTTTTGATGCTCTTATTTTCACTGTAGTGAAAGTGGTTTACGTAGGATGTGAGCGGTGCCTAGCAGTGCAATTTTCTGTATGTTATATGTGTTTGTAAGTCCTGATGTTTTTGTTATGTATTTGTCTGAATATTTTTTTATCATACCTAATGCGCCTACTATGATAGGGATTGTTTCCGTTTTTAGATTCCACATTCGAGTTACCTCTATTTCCAGGTCTTTGTATTTTGAAAGTTTCTCCATTTCTTTTAGAGAAACGTTGTCATCTGATTGATACATCAATCAGAAAGCATTTGTTTTCTTCATGATTTCTGACAACTATATCTGGCCTGCTGGCCTTACTTTCCCTATCTGTGTGTATTGGCATATCCCAGAGTATGGTTGCTTTCTCGTTTTCTGTGACCTTTTCTGGTGTGTGCTTATACCATCTTTTTTCTGTTGTTATTCTATAATGTTGGCATAGCTTCCAATGTATGTAGGTCCCAGCTCTGCCGTGTCTGTGAATATATTCCTTCTTAGCCAGAACTGGACAGCCAGAGATAATATGATTTATTGTTTCTTATCCATCTCCACATATTCTGCAGTTACTTGTTATATTTCTTTTCATTATATGTTTTTGGAAATTTCTGGTGGGGAGGCTTTGGTCTAGTGCAGCAATTAAAAATCCCTCCGTCTCTGCTTTGTCCTGAACTTCTCAACCAGTGCTGGGATTTTTCTTTGTCTATTTGCTTTGCATTTAACTTAGTCCAGTATTTGCCAGTTCCAGTTTTAGTTTGGATTTCATTTGTTTTATAGCCTTTATTGTTTCTTCTTCTTCTTCTTCTTCTTCTTCTTCTTCTTCTTCTTCTTCTTCTTCTTCTTCTTCTTCTTCTTCTTCTTCTTCTTCTTCTTCTTCTTCTTCTTCTTCTTCTTCTTCATATTTGTTAGGTAGTATGAGTTCTTGTATTTGTCAGCTTCCTTAAATACTGGGAACAGTTTTTAGTTTTGCTCGTCTTTTGCCGCTATTTGTATGAGCTTTCCTCGCTTCTGAAGTAGATATTTTTGCAGTCCTATGGTGGTTACTTTATAATAGTTTTCCAGCTGTATAAGGCCTCTACCACCTTCTATACGTTGTATATATAATCTTTCTATGTCAGATTTTGGGTGATGCATCCTAGATCCTGTCATTATTTTTCTTGTTTTCCAATCTATTTTGGTTAGTTTATTTAGTGTCCAGTTAAGGATATTGTAGCTGTAACTTATAACCGGGACGGCTAAACTGTTAATACCTATTATCTTGTTTTTAGCATTGAGCTCTGTTTTTAGTATTGATCTCACTCGTCTATAGTATTCTTTCTTTATTTTCTCTTTCATTTGTGTGTGTTGTATTTTATCTAGTTCATGGATTCCTAAATATTTGTGAGTTTGGCTTTGGTCTAATTCTCTTATTTCATTGGATTTATCTAGTGTGATGTTGCTACTCTTAACTAGTTTCCCTCTTTTCAGGGTTACTTTGGCACATTTTTCTAATCCATATTTCAAATTTATTTCTTTGGTAAATCCATGAACTGTCTGTAGTAGTGTTTCCAGCTGTTTGCCATTTGTAGCGTATAGTTTTAGGTCATCCATATATAAAAGTTGGCCGATCATTTTTGCCGTAACATTTGTATCCGAATCCAGTTCTATTTAGCATATCAGATAGAGGTGTCAGTGCCAATCAGAAAAGGAGTGGAGAGAGCGTGACTCCCTGGAATATTTCTCTTCTAATGGGGATGGCTTTGGTTTTCACGACTCTTTTGTTTGGAGCTGTAGCACTGTCTGCCATTTATTCATAGAGTGTCTTATGTTTTATTCATGGAGTGTCTTATGTTTTATTCATGGAGTGTCTTATGTTTTATTCATGGAGTGTCTTATGTTTTATTCATGGAGTGTCTTATGTTTTATTCATGGAGTGGCTTATGTTTTATTCATGGAGTGTCTTATGTTTTATTCATGGAGTGTCTTATGTTTTATTCATGGAGTGTCTTATGTTTTATTCATGGAGTGTCTTATGTTTTATTCATGGAGTGGCTTATGTTTTATTCATGGAGTGTCTTATGTTTATTATTAATATTATTATTATTATTATTATTATTATTATCATTATCATTATTATTATTATTATTATTATTATTATTATTATTATTATTATTATTATTATTATTATTATTATTATCTCTCTCTATATAAACGGCAAACTGTCTGTGTGCGTGTCCTTTTTACAAATCCACAATTTTTCAGTTAGAGGGCTCACACTTTCTATGCTCATTCAAAACCGTCCAAGGGTGGTCGTGCACATCTTTACATTTCCCCAGTCACCCCGCAAAGCCATTAAAAAATCAATAGAAGTGACTTTTTGTGAATTTTTTATCCAAAACCCAATCAAAATGCCCAAAACTTGATACGCCAATTGAATGCCAGCTAGCTGTATGGGATTGGTCGGAGATTTGGACAATACTAGCGTGTAAGTGTGCACGCACGCAGCTGTATGCATGCACTAACATTATGACCCGGCAACGCCGGGTCATAGTGCTAGTTATTATTATTATCATTATTATCATCCTTATTATTATTATTATTATTATTATTATTATTATTATTATTGAGTGAGCGAGCAGAGCATGCCATCAAAGTGACACTGGGGTAAAATATACGAAGCCCAGTATACCCATCATGACTACCCGTCTGATAAGGGTACACCAGGCACATGCATCACAACCATATGTGCGCCACATGGTGATCTCATATCAAGATAAACAGCACATGACCTTGCAGGTGGGGCCCAGTTAGAATTTTCTTCAGATCGAGTAACCCATCCCGCTCAAAAGGTCCCTGAATAAGGGTTGTTTAAGGACGTTGAACGAAACACCCATGTTTCCAGAGGTGAATTATTCAAACCCCAAAGAATCCTTCTCAACACATGGCTATGATGCTCCCCCACTACTTCTGCTCGTGATCAGAGATGCACATATCGTCAGCCACTAAGGGACATGCTCAACTGGTTAAGGTCAAACAACTGACAAGCAAATCTGTGGTATTGAGCAGAATATTTGCTGTAGCCCATCTTTTATACCAAGACAAAACAATGTACATGATACCACTTCCAATCTTATTATTATATTATTATTATATTATTATTATTAATTATTATTATTATTATTATTATTATTATTATTATTTATTATTATTATTATTATATTATTATTATCTCTCTCTATATAAACGGCAAACTGTCTGTGTGCGTGTCCTTTTTACAAATCCACAATTTTTCAGTTAGAGGGCTCACACTTTCTATGCTCATTCAAAACCGTCCAAGGGTGGTCGTGCACATCTTTACATTTCCCCAGTCACCCCGCAAAGCCATTAAAAAATCAATAGAAGTGACTTTTTGTGAATTTTTTATCCAAAACCCAATCAAAATGCCCAAAACTTGATACGCCAATTGAATGCCAGCTAGCTGTATGGGATTGGTCGGAGATTTGGACAATACTAGCGTGTAAGTGTGCACGCACGCAGCTGTATGCATGCACTAACATTATGACCCGGCAACGCCGGGTCATAGTGCTAGTTATTATTATTATCATTATTATCATCCTTATTATTATTATTATTATTATTATTATTATTATTATTATTGAGTGAGCGAGCAGAGCATGCCATCAAAGTGACACTGGGGTAAAATATACGAAGCCCAGTATACCCATCATGACTACCCGTCTGATAAGGGTACACCAGGCACATGCATCACAACCATATGTGCGCCACATGGTGATCTCATATCAAGATAAACAGCACATGACCTTGCAGGTGGGGCCCAGTTAGAATTTTCTTCAGATCGAGTAACCCATCCCGCTCAAAAGGTCCCTGAATAAGGGTTGTTTAAGGACGTTGAACGAAACACCCATGTTTCCAGAGGTGAATTATTCAAACCCCAAAGAATCCTTCTCAACACATGGCTATGATGCTCCCCCACTACTTCTGCTCGTGATCAGAGATGCACATATCGTCAGCCACTAAGGGACATGCTCAACTGGTTAAGGTCAAACAACTGACAAGCAAATCTGTGGTATTGAGCAGAATATTTGCTGTAGCCCATCTTTTATACCAAGACAAAACAATGTACATGATACCACTTCCAATCTTATTATTATTATTATTATTATTATTATTATTATTATTATTATTATTATTATTATTATTATTATTATTATTATTATTATATTATTATTATCATATGAAAACTCACAGCTTATTTTGCTGGGTATGATAGGAACTGTCAGCTGTCCGTAGCCAGCAGACTAAGGTGACACATTTTTACTGGTCATGCTTCAAGACCTCTGCGAAGAGTTCTTGCAGTTCCAAGGAATACTGATGTTTGTAAGTGTTCTAACGATCTTGCAACCATCTTTTTTGACCATGTTGGTAGTTGAGAGCTGATATTTCCAAGTGCACCAAATGCTATTGGTATCACGTCTACTCTCTTCCTTGACCACAACCTTCGTATTTCTATTATTATTATATTATTATTATTATTATTATTATTATTATTATTATTATTATTATTATTATTATTATGCACGCAACAGTTTAGACTGTTGGAAAATAAAAGTTACTAACAGCGAGCTACAAGTAACCTTAGATACCAAGAATGCTCCTAAGTGTCTTCGCTGTCCCTAATAACACTGTTTTCTGCAGCTGTACTAAACCAGCTTTTACGCCTATTTTCTCTGTCCATCTGTTTAAATCTTTAGGGATAGTTCCCAATGCACCTATAACTACTGGGATATATTTTACCCGCACTTTCAATAGTCTCTGTAATGCAATGGCTAGGTTCTGTAACTTTATTATGTTTTTCATCATTGCGACTGTAAAGCATAACCATGTCTCAGTACTAGTATTTGCTGGAACTTTGTTTGGGAATCTACCGCGCAACGCATTTTGTTTCCGGTTTTTAACTTCACTTAGATTTTTAGCTTCTCTATGTGTTATTGTGACTCTAGCATCTTTTAATAAACTTTCTTCACTATTACTTATATAGGAGTCTATATCTGTTGTAGCTAACTCCACACAGTCTTCTACCACCTTCCTTTCTAGGTAAGTTTAATCTTGCTACTCCTGCTCTTGGGTGTAGTCCTCCATTCATATTGAATTCCTTCCTAGTTCTTGTGTTGTAGTTGTTATTATTATTATTATTATTATTATTATTATTATTATTATTATTATTATTTTAATATAAATATATATGTACCTATTTGACACACGTGGCACTTTTAATTCAGTCTTCTCTCCACTTCTCATGATCTTCCTTAATGGGTCCTCCCGAATTTATCCCCAGACTCTGCACTAATCATTATACGTCATGCTTTTAGAATATTCCTGCTTGTTTACGTGTTTTCACTGCCCCTGTCGATTTCCAGTTGTACCACAACAAAATAGAGGCACGCATTTTGTCCGCCACTCTGAAAATTTCACCAGTCCGCCGACTTTTTCATTAATTTGCTGACAAACGTTAAGCATGAAGCTTCCCAACATACACTACGTCAGAAATTAATTAGCACCCTTGATTTGCTCTTCACTCAAGGTATGTGCTGTCACCTAGTGGCCATATCTCGAACTATTGCTTTGTTGCGAGTTCACTGTTGCGCAGAACGATGACGTAACTTTGTTTGCAGAGCGGTTTGAGAGTATACAGCCTAATGATGTTGACATAGCAGTGCAACAACAACTCGGAGTGCGGATGCAGACAAATCTTCCTTTGTTTAATAGATATAGGTAGCGCCTCGCAAGGACCTAAATCACACCGTACTAAGTTTTCTCATCGCGTAAGACGTTTTGAACAGCTCGTAGGTTAATTGATTTGTGTATTTGCAAGATTTTTTTTCCTCACAAATTCTCCTACACTCTGCTTCCGGTTCACAAAACTTTCTGTTATACATCAAATAAGGTGAGAAATTCTGCTTTCTTTCTTTTTTGTTTAATGAATAATAACTCATAGCAGTTTTGTTATAGCATAACATTATTCAAATGAATAGTTTTAATGAAAATAACTGGTTTTTATCGTTCATTCCTAGATGGGCCCAAGACCTCGCATGACCTTGGAGAGACGGTACGAGGCTCTCTCGTGGCGTGGGAAGTTGTCGGAGGCTGCAATAGCCAGAAAACTTGGTGTAGCCAGGCGCACAATTCAGTGATTATTTAAGAAATACGAGGAAACCGGATCAGCAGCTGACAAAAAGGGTAGGGGACGAAAGAGGCTGACAACCCAGCGGGAGGACCGGAAGTCACTGAACAACCGAAGGGCAACGAGCCGGCAACTGGCGGAGGAGATGCAAAAGGTGACAGGGAAGCAGTTGTCTACAACCACCGTCAAGACCAGATTACTGGAAGCTGGTCTAAAATCCCGTAGGGCCGCCCGTAAGCCGCTCCTTACAGCCCAAAACCGGAAGAGGCGGCTGCTCTGGGCCCGTGCCCACAAGACATGGACCGTGCAGCAGTAGTGGACAGTGATGTTCACTGACGAGTCGCGATTCAGTCTCGTCAGTGACAAGCCTGTCCATATGCGACGCCGCAGGAGTGAGCGCTTCAATAAAGACTGCATTGCTCCCACCATGAAGCATGGTGGGGGTGGTCTGATGTTGTGGGGGTGTTCAGCTACAGTGGTGTTGGGCGGCTCTATGCCGTCGAAGGCAACATCAACGCAGCAAAGTACGTTGAGATAGTACGGAATGCTGCCCTACCCTCTGCGGGATACCTCTTTGGTGGCGAGGAGTACGTGTTCCAGCAGGACAACGCGCCTCCCCACACAGCCAAGCTCACAACCGGTTTCTTCAAGGACCATGGGGTGACGGTCATGGACTGGCTTGGCCAGTCACCTGACCTGAACCCTATTGAGAACCTCTGGAGTCGATTGGGTAGGGATTTGAATGTGCAGCAATACAGGAACTGACATGAGCTGTTTGGGGCACTTCTTGCTGCATAGAGGGCCATCTCTGCACAGTATATGCAGGCACTCATAGACAGTATGCCGGCCCGCGTAGCAGCTGTCATTGCTGCCAAAGGAGGAGCAACAAGATATTGACTAAATTTCACGATTAATAACAATTATGTGGTATGCTGAGATATGTTTTAATAAATTTTTGATTAAAAACGAGTTCGTTTCTGATAATAAGTTAATTAAATTAAGAAAATGTAAGAAAATGTAGAAATTTGAGAAGTGCTAATTAATTTCTGACGCAAGTGTAAGTTACTACTAAGATCACCACAACATGAAACACCTGAAA
>NC_043014.1:26000534-26018034 GCF_006345805.1 Octopus sinensis | reverse complement strand
CGACGTAATATCACATCAGCAGCATTTCCTCACACCCTCCTTGCATTTGGCGAAGGCAAAATACCAGGGGATGAAAATGGTAATATTGCCATCGATTCCATTTGTAACATTGTTAAGACGCCTTCTGATCTCAGAGATGCAGTGTTCCCAGATCTACAAGCTAATTATCAGAATATGGATTGGATTGGCAAAAAGGCTATACTGGCCCCGAGGAATAAAACTGTTCACCATATTAATGATGAAATGCTAAAACTCATTCCTGGGGAAGTCTATGTATATCAGTCTATCGATACAACTCCTGACCCAGAGGACGTCATCAACTATCCAATAGAGGTACTCAATTCCTTTGAGCACCCCGGACTACCACCACACTTTCTCAAACTTAAAGTTGGGGCCCCTATAATGCTCATCAGAAATTTGGTTCCCCCAAAACAATGCAATGGCACACGTTTGATCGTTAAGTCCTTATCTCCCACCGTAAGCTTATATCAATATTTGCCTGAATAATCATCATAATTCAGTGCAATCATTAACAGTACTTTCAAGCAATTCAGCCCCGAGCAACGCCGGGCAATTCTGCTAGTTATTTATAAATTTAACCTTTAAAGGTATTTTTTGATATGCTGGACATTGATAAAAATGTTTTTCCCCAAAAAATTTTATCCTACATTAGTTATATAAGTATATATATATATATATTATATATATATATATGTATATATATATGTGTGTGTGTATATATGTATATATATATATATATATATATATATATATATTAATATTATATATATATACATATATATATAATTGAATGAGGCAGGTAGGAGAGATTCTCCAAAAAGGAAAACAATAAGCATCAGCATCATTAGATATGACCGAGAGTCAGGGCTAGAAACAAGAGCTAAATGGCTCAGTTACTACTGTCAGCGCGCATACAATTGTATACATACGTATATATGTGTACGTGGTGTGTGTATGTGTGTGTGGGTATGGTTTCAATACAAACATACGTATATTTTAAATTTTAATATTATTTCAAATAACTTAATGTTTTATTAATGTGATCGAGCAATGGCTTATATATATATATATATTATATATATTATATATATATATATATATATAATAAAGAGGGAATTTTTTAACCACTATGTATAGAAACCCTTATGCTAGAAGAAGATCCGCTATGGTCTCAACCACTATGAATTGTTCTCCAGAAAATTTAGCACACCAGAAACTTAAGCGTGCAAGACAAATGAAAAATAACAAAAATATAGATTAATTATATATATATATATATATATATATTCCTGGGCCAGGAATATTAAGACAAAACATTGGTCCTCCGAAATGGAGAAGCGAAATTCTACCACGGCCGCTGCGACTGCCCTGGCTTGCACTACTACTACAACCACCGTGGTCACTGCTGCTACGGCCACAGTGAGAGAATTATAATAATGGAAGTGGGGCGAATTACAATTTCTCAGATCCTTAAACAGTCACTCACACTGACAGAGATATGTCTTAGGGAAGGAAAAATTTATAAAAAGATCTCTACGAGCAGATCTAATCCTGATTGGTCAAGAAACTGATGACGTATTACCTCAGTGGGCAAGCTATTGTCACCCTGCTTGGTCGGTTTCCCCACACGATACAGCTATGGGTCAGACCCGATTCTGTTTGGTCAAAACATTGATGACGTCTCGTTCCGCTGGACTAGCCACCTAATAGGATACAGTCATGGATCAGATCTAATTTCAATTCGTCAAAAAAAAGGATGACGTATTTCTTCCGTGGCCAAACTGTCGTTCCGCTTGGTTGGTTTCCTAACAGGATATATTCGTTGAGACTGGGTTTTGATTGGTTTGGAACTATATGACGTCAGTGAAAAGTGCAAGTGAGACAGCTAAACTGAGCTGAAATAAACCCCAAAAATCACAAAATTCACCAAAACTATACGAACAGACACCAACCAAAAATCATTACAGTTGCTCCCATTGGAACACAAGGTAAAATCCAAAATGAATTCCTCGCTTTTTCAAGAACGTGAATTTTCTATATTTGACTCTATTGAATGCATGTCACAATTATGAACTACTACATCATACTCTTTAAACATATAGCATGGACTCGCTTTATTATATATGAATTTTTTATATTTGACTCTATTGAATATATGTCACAATTATGAACTATTACATCATACTCTTTAAACATATAGCATGATAATTTTTTTTGATAAGGTTCGTCATTTCAGGAACCGAAACATGTTAAATAATAATGTATATATAAAAATTAAAATTTGTCTAATATAGCAGCATTTTCAAACTTCATTTTTACTATATATATAATATATATAATATATATATATATATAATATATATATATATATATATATATATAATATATATATAATATATATATATATATATTATATATATATATATATATATATAATGTATGTATGTATGTATGTATGTATGTATGTATGTATGTATGCATGTATGTATGTATGTATGTATGTATGTATGTATGTATGTATGTATGTATGCGCGCCGGCGCGTGTGTGTGTGCGTGTGTATGTGTGTGTGTGTACAGGTTTGGACAATATAATGGAAACACCTTAAAATTTCAAACAAATTTACTTTATATAGGGTAGAACCGCCTTTGGCAGTAATTACACACTGAATTCTACGAGGTATGAACTCGCACAAAATTTGAATTGTTTCCAAAGGAATTTTTATCCATTCTTCAGCTAAAACAGTCTCCAGTTCTTGTAGTGATGATGCTGGGGGATATCGACTCCTTACTTCTTTTTCTAAAATGCACCATAAATGTTTAACAATATTGAAATCTGGAGACTGTGGTCTCCAGATAAGATGTTCAACCTCCCTAGAATGTTCTCCGTGCCATTCAGTAACAACTTTAGCAGTGTGAATTGGTGCATTATCATCTTGAAAGATTGCTTTTCCTTTCTGAAACAGTTCCACAACCATAGGATGAATTTGATCAGATAAAATGTTTAAATAGTCTTGACTATTAATCCTGCCACGAAGGGATTCCAAGATACAGGCTCCCCTCACCAGATCCAGATCAACACAGTTCCTCCTGCATGTTTGACAGTTGGAAGAAGACAGCCTGGATATATATATGTATGTATAGAGGTATATGTATGTATATATATATATATATATATTATATATATATATATATATTATATAGATATATATATATTATATATTATATAAACATATATGAATATATATATGGGCGTAGGAGTGGCTGTGTGGTAAGTAGCTTGCTTACCAGCAACATGATTCCGGGTTCAGTCCCAATGCGTGGCACCTTGGGCAAGTGTCTTCTACTATAGCCTCGGGCCGACCAAAGCCTTCTGAGTGGATTTGGTAGACGGAAACTGAAAGAAGCCCGTCGTATATATGTTTATATATATATATATATATATATATATATATATATATATATATATATATATATATACGTGTGTATATGTTTGTGTGTCTGTGTTTGTCCCCCCAACATCGCTTGCCAACCGATGCTGGTGTGTTTACGTGCCAGTAACTTAGCGGTTCGGCAAAAGAGGCCTATAGAATAAGTACTAGGCTTACAAAGAATAAGTCCTGGGGTCGATTTGCTTGACTAAAGGCGGTGTTCCAGCATCGCCACAGTAAAATGACTGAAACAAGTAAAAGAGTAAAAGTATATATATATATATATTATATATATATATATATATATATATATATATACTAGCAGTATAACCCGACCTTGCCCGGGATTAAGTTACGATTATTAAGCTAATCAAGTTCTTTATTTCAAACCAAACTAAGTAATATAGACGTCAAATTAGGGCGAAATCCGTTGAAATTAGTTATATTATATATATATTATATATATTATATATATATAATATATATAATATAAATATATATGGGCAACAGACACGAACACAAATACACACACGTACGTACGTACACCTATTGCCTGTTTTGTGCACGCATACATGTTCATAAACAGAAATGAATGGAAAAATGAAGAAAAAAATCGTTTTTTTGCATGGAATCAACTACTCTGGCCTCCAAACCCTTTTTGTGGTCCGTGAAACGGAGTGGGGTGTGGTGGAAGCCTCGTAAATTGTACCCATTTATTTTGTTTAATTCACTGACAAATTGTTACTCACCTCTTTGTTTCTTTGTTGTTAAATAAATGGAGTGCCAACAAAACACCTTTTACTCGGCGTAAAATAAAAACAAAACTCTTTCGCACCCAAAGTAATGTTTGTGAGAGAGAGGGGGGAGAGAAAGATGAACGATTTAAAATAAATAATTGATTTGAAATAAATATATTGTAATTGTTGTGTGAGAAAGTATATATACTATGATTATAAAATATAGTGTGCCTTTCAAAAACAAAACACAAAACATTTTACATTTTAATTTTTATGAACGTAGTCACTTACTCTCTCTCTCCCTCTCTCACTTTGTCTTTCCCGTGAAACTCTCTGCCTCCTTCTTCCACTTTTCTTTATCTTATTTTTTTCTTAGACGCCATCAAAAAGCAATGGCTGATATTTGTTATGGTTAAAAGCTATGGTTGAAAATGGTGGAAAATAGATTTTTACCCTATCCACGGGTGCCTCGGGGAAAAAATAAGTTGACAAAATCCAGATAGGGTGTTGAGAAATGTCTTCCTAAAATTTGAGCGGCATGATTGCTAATTTGTGGATGTGCGTAAATTACAATCACGTACACACACGCGCGCACACACATTCTCCCTTTTATATATATATACATATATATAGTTAATCCAAACATGAAAACACAAAGAGAAAACACAACAACGCGAGGACGTGGAACAAGTATAGTATTATTGGACGCTCAGGAAAGAAGGAAAAAAGGAGGATTTGACGTTTCGAGCGGAGCTCTTCGTCAGACACATAGGAAAAGTAAAGATCCAAAGAAGGGAAGACGGAGGAAAAAAATCGCCAACGGTACACACGCATATATATATATCACCGTTACCGACCAGGGTATCAGATGTTGCTACACATCGCTGGTCACAATGCGCTTCGCATTGTTTTAGCCTTCAAATGACGCCACCCCGCTGGCTAAGCGAGCAGGCCAACAGAAGAAAGAGTGAGAGAAAATTGTGGCGAAAGAGTACAGCGGAGATCGCCAACACCCCCACCCCTGCCGGAGCTCGTGGAGCTTTTAGGTGTTTTCGCTCAATAAACACTCACAACACCCGGTCTGGGAATCGAAACCGCGATCCTACGTGCGCGAATCTGCTGCCCTAACCACTGGGCCATTGTTTTTTATTTTGTCGACTATAGAGTATACTAGAGTCTGTTGGGCACCGTCTGTAAGCAAAACTGGACGATGACGCAATTCTCTCTGCCAGAAATTCGGAAACGACAGGCTGCACTACTTGGCATTCGTGCTGAAAGATCCAATACGAACGTTTCAGAGTGTTTTGAAGTCAATCTCAGAACATTGCAGAGGATTCAGAAAGAGTGGGATAAGTCTAATAGTGATTACGAAGGTATGGCAGCTCGGAAAACTCACTCTGATCTTTCTGTTAAGAAAAGAACATCTAAATTTGTAGGTGAGAACCAGGCCATGATTGACAACGATCCCTCAAAGTCAATTAGGTCCATCGCCAGGGACATGGGAGTGTCTGAGTTTCTTGTCAGGCAGGTAGTATATTAAAACATTCGGTATTGAAAAGTAAAAAAACTGATGTAAAATTAGAAAGAGTGTTGAATACCTACGATAAATCTATAAAACGAGGAAAATACGATTCATTGAAAGGAATTTTTGATATCACAAAGGAAAACGGTGAATAGCTGTGCAGTGTGGATAGGTTATATCACCTTGAAATTGAGAGCAAGGGACAGGTTGTGTATGCAGCCAGTTCCAAAACTATCCATCCAAAAGATGAAAAGTGTCCTTAATGCTAACTTCAACATGAGCAACTTCAGTGTCATCCTGAACGTCTGAATCAGAGACAGAAAGCAAATATCAAGAGTCCGAAAAATCAAATGAAAAATTCACACTAACAAGGAGGAAGTATAGTAAAATTGGAACTGCAGCCAAGTTAGTAATATCATCCAAGCTACCAACCCTAAAAGTAGCAACAGTTTGTCGACTATTATCTCGAAATGGAATCAATGTCGAGACTCCTTCCCAATCTGGTATTTACAGATCGACTATCAAAGACGCTGTTAAACTAAAAATGAAAATGAAGAAAACACTACATTTAGAAAACTGGTCATTTCATTTTGATGGTAAACGTATTCAAAATTGGAATTACACCTATGAAGTAAAAAATATGTATTGTTTTTAATTTTGTATGTTCGGATGACCCCTGTGAAAAGACAATTCGAACACAGACAGATGTTATAGTGAATGACCAGTAGAGAGGAAACGGTGTCATTGATGACTCGGAGGTACTCCGCGAACCGGTCAGCCAGGCAGCGTCGCGTTTGACTGATGTACAGAGAAGGACAGAAAGAGTAGGAGACGCAGTAAATGACGTTGCTAGAAATGCATGTAATGGAATCGATGACATGATACGGACGATAGGGGTAGGTTGGAAAAGATGTGCGAGGCGGAGGGGTCGGACTGGAGTCGCCGGAAGGCTCGGAGAATGGTACGTTGGAGGAGCAGGCTGGAGGGGCGGTAGGTGAGGGGAAACGGAAGACGGGCAACGACGGGACGGGGCGGGGGGAGAGAGCAGAGGCACGATCTACGGAACGTGCCCTTACAAGGGCAGTGTGGATAGTGGTGAGGGGCTATCCACGAAGAATGAAGTGGCGATCCATGAGTTGACTGAGTCTCAAAGTCATGGTTGTCACTGCAGAGCCTGCGTAGACAGAGGAATTGGGAGTAGGGGATGAAGAGCTTGGTGCGGGTAGGATGGGAGGAGAAGTTAAGGTAGCAGTGTGAGTTGGTGTGTATGGATGGAGGTAGTGAGAACGGAGTGATATATGTATGTGTGTGTGATATATGTATGTGTGTGCAGCCTCTCCAAATTATCATCGTCTGGGCTCATTTCCTTGGTAGCGCTTGTTTCACTCCTAACCATAATACAAGAAAATTCAGGTCATATGTTCAACTACCATGTCAGTGAAATGCATATTCAAATACACGTGTGTGTGTGTGTGTGTGTGTGTGTGTGTGTGTGTGTGTGTGTGAGTGTCTGTTCCCCACCACTGCTTGACAACCATAAAATACCGTCAACGAACCATTTAACTGTGTGGTGTAGTGACAATTTATACTTGAACTAGTTTTCTTTACTTTTCTTTAGTAACCAACTGAAATAGTCAACTTGTCTTGTCAGGTTTTGTCATACACCTTAAGTGGGTTTAATAACTGATCTAAGGTGCACTCTAATTACCATGCTGCCTCTCCAAATTATCATTGTCTGGGCTCATTTCCTTGGCAGCGCTTGTTTCTCTCCTGACTATAATACGAGAAAATTCAGGTCATATGTTCAACTACTAGGTCAGTGAAATGCATATTTAAGTACCTATATAAAGGGTATGATACCATTAAACTTGATATAAATGAACGGACTATAAACAGTAAAGTTGTACATGATGGAGCAAGATACCATCTTGATAGGAGATATGTGAATTCCCCTGAAGCGATGTGGCTGTTACTTGAAAACAGAATGCATGACAGATCCCATGTTATCATACGCCAGCCAGTCTTTTCTAAGGAAGATAATGAAAAAAAAAGCATTTGAAAGAGCCGCCCATCGTAACAGCGTGGTTTGTCCTTAATAAAAAATATGAATATGCAAGGCACCTGTTATATAGTGATATTTCTTACCATGTTGTATTTGACAAATATGATGACTGTTTGGAAACCACTCATGTGAGAATAGAAAATTATTTCACAATTTTATTTTAAGTCCAAAGGAAAAAGAAAGATTTCATCTGAGATTGTTATTTTAACATGCTAAAGGAGCTTGCTTTTTGATCATCTTAAGACAGTTGATGGTGTACTATATAGCCGTTATCATGAAGCTGCATATCAAAGGAACATACTGCAGAATGATGATGAATAGAGGAAATGATTGAGAGAAGCAGCTGTTGCTCAGCTGCCTGCACAGCTAAGCCAATTATTTCCTCTAATCTGTATTTTTAACATCTCTAATTAATCGGTAGAATTGTACTATCAATTTCAAAACAGCAACATTGAAGACTGTGCTAGAACAAATACAAGATAAGTTGCAGTACAGAACACTTTACAAGAGCACTTTACATTTCTCTTTTTCCATGCTTTACACTGTCAGAACTTAATCTCCCTATTTTACACATCCAAATCATCGGAGCAAATATTGAAAATGCCAATTCTTGGACTACTAAGACAAGAAGGTACATAGCAAGACAAAATAAAAACCAACGTGGAATACTTGTATATATTCTGACCGCTAATAAAAGTGATGATACAGAGAACAAAAATATTCCAATGCAGAGCCAATTTATTCAGATGATGTTACTGCTGTTAATATTCCAGTTGAAAGCATGTCGCCACACAGGTTGAAACTCAAGATTGGATACATTGTCGTACTATTGCATAATCTGATTCCACAGAAGTCACTGAATGGCACTTGTTTGTTAGTAATGTCCCTGCATGATTTATATATCCATGAAATGATACTAAATGGAAATAAGAAAGGAGAATTGTTTATCCCGAAGATGAACCTCTAAACAAGTGATACAAATAATCCTTTTGTCATGAACAGAAAATAATTTAATATACCTGCATTTGCCATGGCTATCAACAAATCACAAGGACAATCATTTAATCAAGTTAGTGTTTATTTACCTTCTGTGTTTAGTCATGGGCATTTTTATGCTGCTTCAAACAGGGCAAAAAGCAGAAACAATCTTAAGATACTCATAAATAACGATGGAAAACTGAAATCTTTATGGAAATCGCAATTTTACGATGAATATTGTAATAAAAGAACTTTTAAAATAATGATAGTTACATGTTAAAATATATGTACGTATGTACAATACGTTTATCATTTTCAATTAAATGTTTATAACTGTCATTAAATCATTCAAGGAAACAGTAAAGCCATATCAGTAAAACAAAGCTGTCTTTTTCAAAGTACAAGTGGTAATATACATTCTATATATCAGTATGACCGATTCTTTTTTGCAAACAGATGGCATTGTCACATTTAAGAATTATTGAAAATATATTTTTCTTTTTAAATAAAGAGGACAAAGACAAGAAATTCATCAATAGTTTTTTTCCTTATTTCGGTGTAACTCGGCCCGCATATATATGTAAGTAATGTTTGTCGCCATTTCAACATGGCTATTCCGCATGAACCGACGTTATTACCATTTTTAATCCCGTCCAGTTTCGGGTTAATTTTGCCCATCCTTAGTGCTGGATACCTGTCCGCTAGAGATAGCAGTATATGACGGGTACAGATTCCATCAATAACCAGCTAGAAGAAGTTTCATCTTGGGCTTAAAAATGGTAGCAATGTCGGTTGTGCGAAACAGCCATGTTGAAGTGTCGACAGACATTGCTTCTCGGTATAGTTACCACTTTCAACTTTCATCTCTTATAGAGGTTTTCTAACTAGCTACTTTGCTTATGTATATATATATATATATATATATATATATATATAATATATATATATATATATATATATATATATATATATATATATATATATATATAGGTGCAGGAGTTGCTGTGTGGTAAGAAGCTTCCTTCCCGACCACATGGTTCCGGGTTCAGTCCCACTGCGTGACACCTACATTACCCTCGGGCCGACCAAAACCTTGTGAGTGGATTTGGTTGACGGAAACTGAAAGAAGCCCGTCGTATATATATGTATATAGATATGTATACATATATGTATATGTATATATTTATGTGTGTGTCTGTGTTTGTCTCTCCACCACACCATTGCTTAAAATCCGATGTTGGTTTGTTTATATGCCCGTAACTTAGCGGTTCCGCAAAAGAGAACCGACATAATAAGTACCAAGCTTACAAAGAATAAGTCCTGGGGTCGATTTCTTCGACTAAAAGGCGGTGCTCCAGCAAGGCCGTAGTCAAATGACTGAAACAAGAGAGTAAAAGAAAAAATATATATATATATAAATTTAAATAATAAGGGTGAAAAATTGAATATTAATTTGATTAATATCAATTTAAGACCAGTGGCCTAGCATATTGAAAACTCTGAAGATTCAGAAAAATTATATTACATACATATAAGAGGGATGAGCACCAAGTGGACATCCATTATGCTAGAGGTAGACCCCATATGGTCTGACAACTAAGAGCGTTTCCAAAGGGAGAAAATGTTCTCGATTGGGTTTAGGAAAGGCGAATATGGAGGCAGGTAGAACCTGGTTATGCCAAGTTCCTTAATAGTATCTGCCAGTCCATGATAATGGTGGATCCTCGCGTTGTCAAGGATGAAGACAGGTTTGTAGATTTCGTCGTGGGTGCACCGTTGGTGAATCTCGATCAAACATTCTTTGAATCTTTCTCCGTTTACGGCCGTTTCAAAAACTTGATGAAAAATCATCCCATATCGATTCATGGCCGTAACAACCGAGATATTTCGGCTGCGTGCAGCCGAACGGAGACGTATGGGGATTTTCCGGACTGGGCCCGCTCCTTTCTAGGACGCGTCACTACTGCAAACCCCACTTCGTCAAGAAACACAAAGTTTCGGTCGTGTAAATCCCCTGATCATTGGCGAAACAACTGAGCGTATTCTATCCGCAAGTTCAAGGTCCGTTCATCGTTTCTCTTCACAAGAACTGTAACGAGAGCCTTAAAAGAAAAACAGACATGTAAGCGCAAAAACTAAGTGGGATTATAATTTGCTAAATGGCCATAGTGAATGAAAACCGACTACCGTTGTATACATGAAATGTGGCAAACCTCTGCATATGTCATTTTCTATTGTCTAAATTCTTATTTTAATGAATACGTTCTCACCTATCTCAAAGAATAAAACGTTTAAAGATAAAGGAATAAAAGGGCATACCTTCAATGTGTAGTGGAATTGTCTCAGTACCCTGTCAACATAAATGATGCTGACTGCGACTCCAAGCTCCTCTTGAACACGGGATTTGATGTCTTTCAGGCGTAGTAAGCAATTAGCATCTACCCATGACAAGATGATCTCTTTCTGTTCATGTGTAAGAACAGAACTCTTGTCTCCGCCTCTTTTTCTGGTAGCAGAAGAACCAGTCTCGTTGAAATGTTTGATTATGTTCCAAACAGTGGTGTATTTAAGGGGAAAAGATCGCACGATATCCTTTGCAGTCACTCCGGTGAGTGACTTTTCGCAAATTCTTCGTTCGTCATCGGAAATCTAGGTAGAAATCTTTCGGTTCATGACGAAAATTGAGAGCGCGTGTATGCAATGAGCAGAAAAGTTAAATGTAATCGGACAATCCGGACCATCAGGTTTAAATACAAATTTTATAAGGAACGGGCTGATACACATGCACTCGTGGTAATTTCGCCCCCTCCCCCTCCCCAAAATTGCATAAATTGCTTTAAAGCGCGGGTTTATGCTACATCTTCCTTCCTCTCGTGGTATGTCTATTGTACATGGCATGCACGTGTCTTAGATGACACGTGGACGCATTCAAGCAGGTCGTTATATCAGGATTAGCATGAGCTCATTTTTTCCTTTATGCCTACGTATGGTGAATTGCTATTAGTAATAGTATTATGCAAAAGTAATGCTCATAAGTTCTTGATAGCTACAGAGTTTTCATTCGAGAACTATGCTATTCGAGCTTTCTATTCGAACTTTACCCAAGAGTGACCTTAAAAGAACCAGTCCATTCGCTTTGAGGAGATGCAAATTGAACAATTTTGTAACACAAAAATTAACTTCATAAAATGGTTATAAAGAGCAAAAAGATTACTATTCGAGTTTATCCAACTCGAGTTTGTTGTCCCAAGCTCGGGGTTAGATCGAAGTTCGAGTAACAGTGGGCTCTACTGAACAAGTTAGATAAGATAGATATGTATTCCCTTACGGTTGTTGTAGTTTAACTCTTTTTTTTTTTTTTCAAGGCTTGAGCACCAATTTCGTGAAACTAGCTTCGAATTGATCTGTGGTCATCGAATATTCTTTCGGGGATGAAGACTCCTACTTTCTACCGTTTGCAACACTTCAGCGCATGCCTATAGACCGCTTTCTGCGTTTTAGCTTGTCTTACAAAGTCCCTTTGAAAAATTCAAATTTGATTGCAAAGAATTCAAATTTGATGGCAAGGAATTATCATTTGATGGAAAAGAATCCAAACTAGATCGAAAACATCTATAATCTATGAGATGCCAATGCTTAGATCTTGGATGCATCTAGTTGGTTTAATTTTTATTTTTCTGCTTAAACGGAGTGTTTGTGACTCCACTTTTATTGCATTTTCCAATCCCATGTCGACTTAAAACAGGCCATGAAACAGTCCTTTCCAACTCTTGCATTGAAATCTCCCAATATAACCAGCTTGTCACAAACTGGTACTTTCTTCAATAATTGTGCTAAATCGTCATAAAACTGTCTTACAGTTTCATAAAAATTTGACATTGTTGGTGCATAAATACTGACAACGATAAGAAACCTACCTTTTTTCAGTTTAATACGGCATGACATGATCTGTTCAGATATACCACTTGGAAGCTCTGCAACGGGGGATACTAATGTATTCTTGAGAGCAAACCCAACACCAGATTCTCTACGCTGACCCTTAAGGTAGGCCGCTCCAAAAGATAGTATATCCATAAGTAGGTTTCAGAGATCGCAACTACATCAAGGGAATGTTACTTGAGCTCACATGCAATAAGTGCAGAACGTCTTTTTGGCCTCTTGTTGAAATTATCAAGTGTGCGCACATTCCAACAGCCAAAATTCAGAGGATGTTTATTTTTACTTATTCTTGAAGATAGTTTGACCACAGTGGCAGGATGACGACTAGGTCCAGCGTCTGATACACTGGGACACCTAGCGAGCCAGACCTGTTCCCCTGACGTTCCCAAGCCATTTTTGCCATTTACTGAATCTGAGACATTTTAGAGTAAGTTACAAGTGCATTTTTAGGTTTCTACCAACCAACCAATCAACCAATCAACCAATTCAATGGTCTTTTTTAAGATTTGGAGTACAGGAAACACCTGTGTAGATAAATAATTTTCAGTGGATGTAGTTCGCACTACACTAACCCCACCTGTTGGTCCAAGAAGACTTTCGCTGGTGTGACATGAAAATTGACAAAACCAGGCCTAAGATTTTATTTCGGATATTTCCTTCTCCTAGGTAGATTAAGGTTAAGGAGCTTCTGCCTGCTCATGAGGCAAGTTATCCCATTCCAGACACCAAAACTGACACTCAGACACTCTATAAAGTGATCAAATATCACTCCAGTGACCGATGCAGAGTAACTCATTCATGAAAAAAAAATGCGATGTGATTTGCAAATCTAAATAAGTATTATATATAAATAAAAAGTAAAAGATATGCAATAAATATAAGTATGTATATAAAAGTAAATATATATATATATATAATATATATATTATATATATATATATATATATATATATATATATATACATATATACAAAATAAGAAAATGGAGAAATACATCTAAATCAAATATCGATTACCAGATAATACCCAATCACATACTTTATTAAACCGCCACATAAGAAACTTTAAGGACAAACATAATAAAGTAGAACAAAATAGTGTACATAAAGGAGTGTACATAAAGGAGTAAGTACAATATGTATGAGAGAATATAAAAATAAGTAAATATAAGTATAAATATAGACTGCATCTTATAGCTGTTTCGTCCATGCAGATAAGTATGTCTCGTAGTTATAAATGAGACATTTACAAAAATATCCTAAGGCCTCTTCGGAGATTATGTGATACAAATCAGATTACATACACATTTATATAGGTGTGGGTACATACCCATAATAAAACATATACATATGAGTGCATATACTCACACTCCTATACATATAAATATACATATACATAATGATATAAATAATATAAATAATATAGATCAATAAACATACATATGTTCCACATTCAATATTACAGTTTTTCAACTTAATATTGTGATAATTACAATGTAGAAAAACATATACATATTAATACCTAAATGCAGATATACAGTGTCAAGAGTACATTATATTAATTCTTAACAATTTCCCAAATGTCATTAATGTTAGCATCATTATCATTGCTACCAATATCACCATTCGTATTATTATTAATAACGCTAATACTAGAAATAACAATATATAGATTCCATTATTAGCGATATAGTTACAATAGTACTACAATACCATGCAAAGTGTTAAATATCTGCATATACATACGAAATATGAAACAAAAGCATTCTGTTTACACGACATTAAGATCCACTGGTGCACAGATGTACTTCCGAGTTCAAATTTATAATTTCCAATGTGACAGAAATACACTATTACTTTCAGAAATAAATACGAATCTAGCGCTAAACTATGATTGGCTTATGGATTTGAATTTAAATTACCATTGTCTTCCTTACGGTTGGTTTGTAGGGGAAAAAAAACTATACCAACATTTACACACACACATACACACTACATCCGCACATATACATAAACATATACACTCTTATGCACTGCGTCTGCAAACATTCGCATATACTTATATACACATTTAAATATGCATTTGCGTACTCATACGTATAAGAAAAACATATACATATATATCCAACCATGAATATACATATCCATACAAAAACATACATACACATATATATATACATATGAATACATTTCGACATATCCACATATATTTACTAAGTTACAAAATATATGTCTGTCATCAAATGGCGTATATATAAACCAGCACAGGCAGGGACAGCAATAGCAACGTTTATACACTCAGACACATACTCATACGCACATCCGCACATATCTATAAACGTTTATACACTCTCATACACTGTGTCTGCAAACATTCGCATATACATATATACATATTTAAATATATATCTGCGCACTCATACGTATAAGAAAAACATATATATATATTCACCCATGAATACACATATACATACTAAAACATACATACACATACATATACTTATGAACAAATTACGACCTACAAACATTAATACACTCTCATGTACTGTCTGCAAATATTCGCATATACATATATACATATTTAAATACGTACTTGCGTACTCATATGTATAAGAAAAACTTATACATATATATCCATCTATGAACGTACATATACATACAAAAACATACATACATATACTTATGAACACATTTCGACATATCCACCTATATTTACTAAATTACAAAATATATGTATGCCCATCAAAAGACGTATACATACATACATACACAATAAGTAAACAGAAATTACTATTAATTAAGATATAAGTAGATTAATTATAAATCAATAAGTGCAAAAAAAAGAATGAATAAATAAATAAATAAATGAATAAAAATACAAATAAAAATAAATAAATAAATAAATATAAATGTATGTATATACTCTCTCTTTTTCTCTTTTACTCTTTTACTTGTTTCAGTCATTTGACTGCGGCCATGCTGGAGCACCGCCTTTAATCGAGGAACTCGACCCCGGGCCTTATTCTTTGTAAGCCCAGTACTTATTCTATCGGTTTCTTTTTGCCGAACCGCTAAGTAACGGGGACATAAACACACCAGCATCGGTTGTCAAGCAATGCTAGGGGACAAACACAGACACACAAACACACACACGCATATATATATATATATACATATATACGACGGGCTTCTTTCAGTTTCCGTCTACCAAATCCATTCACAAGGCTTTGGTCGGCCCGAGGCTATAGTAGAAGACACTTGCCCAAGGTGCCACGCAGTGGGACTGAACCCGGAACCATGTGGTTGATAGACAAGCTACTTACCACACAGCCACTCCTGCGCCTATATATATATACATATAGAAAAATAAAAAAAAAGGTACGATGTGTGAATAAGAATTACATATAAATAATAATATTGTATAAAGAAAAGTAAAAGAGCAATAATAAAACTCTGAGTGAGGTATAAACAGTAGCTGCACGACATAGTGAAGTATCTTTGTCACTTAAATTTGGCTAGCCCTTAATGGTGAATGCTCCTATACCTTGTAGCCCAGGAGGACACCTCCTCCAGCTGGCTATTGACACACTTTCTGTGCCCTATCAGTATTTGCAAAGGGAAGCCATCCTTCCCATCTCCAGCCTGACATGATACATACGGACCCGAGTTTCTGGGTATTGACCTGTCATCAGCGTGTGACAATCACCGGTTGTCGATGTGAAGTGGTTCCCATATATCCTTTTTCCAGTGAAGAAAAATCACTGATCTCGAAAAAGTGTAAAGAAGCAATAATAAACAGTAGCTGCACGACATAGTGAAGTATATTTGCCCTTTACGGGCCTTATCTTTTATCCCGCAGGATGTCGAACAACACCCTCCTCACGAAACAGGCCTTGTGGGGTTGCCAGTTTAGTCGCCGACGACCCGACCATGCGACAGACTGTACTGGATTACATGTTACCAGTAGCACCCAAGAGTGACATGATATTATATATATATATATATATATATATATATATGTGTGTGTGTGTGTGTGTGTGTGTGTGTGTGTGTATGTATATATATATATATGTGTGTGTGTGTGTATGTATTTGTTGTGCAAGATTTATTATGTGAAATCGTGTGTAGAAACAGATATTGTTGTATTTAGGAATGGTCATTTTACCAGTTTAGCCAATAAAAACACACGCACTATATATTTGGTGTTACTTTGCTTCAGTGTTATTAATTTTTTGCATTAATCTTAATCTTATTTCGGCCAGAGTTCTTTCGTCACACTCCTGTGGTCCTTTACTTTCTTCGTTCTTATTTGTGTGTCTCTCCTTACTAACCGTCAACCATTTTGTATTTCTATTGTATGTGTCTTCATTTGCGCATGCGTATATCTCTATGTGCGTCTATGGTTTTTATTATTATTACTAGTATTGTTGTTATACATACATACAAGCATACGTAATAATAATAATGATAATGATAATGATAATAATAATAATAATAATAATAATAATAATAATAATAATAATAAGTGGGTGTAAACACATGAACAAAATAAGAACAAACAAAAACAAAGACAAATAACACGAACGTATATAAACAGAAGATTCAAATATTACAGGCATTTCCCACACACACACACACACACACTAACTAAACATAGACGCACATAGAGATATACGCATGCGCAAATGAAGACACATACAATAGAAATACAAAACGGCTGACGGTTAGTAAGGAGAGACACACAAATAAGAAAGAAGAAAGCAAAGGACCACTGAATCGGTCACTGGCGTGTGACGAAAGAACTCTGGCCGAAA
>NC_043014.1:25985534-25993034 GCF_006345805.1 Octopus sinensis | reverse complement strand
TTTATGTTTTCATAATCTTTTCTTTTCACAAATTTTACTTTCTGTTTAAAATGCCAAATCATCATCAACATCAAATTCTACTCAGGATGTCAAGGCATTGCAAGAACAGTCCTGATTATATTTTGTCATGTCTGTGGTTCATTTACCATCAAAGCTTAGCAACGTGCCATCACAAGTGAAATCAAGAAGATCTACCAGTTATACTTTGGCAGCTCTCTCGGGGATCAAGATAAGAGTTGGGCCCTGCACATCATCTGCTCAGCTTGTTCAAATGGACTAAGAGGTTGACTAAATAAGAGGAAGAGAGCAATGCCTGCAACGTTAATGTATGCGGGTTTACTATAAAGACCAAGCATAAGATTGTATATCCCAACTTGGAATCAGCAAGAAGACCAGTACCACACAATGATGATGATCTTCCTATTTCAATACCACCAGAAAATGGCCTTCAGATGTCTAACGAAGATGTATTTCCCGAAGAAAATACTACTGCTGTGGAAGACACTGAAATAGATGCAGATTTCACAATTGAAAATGAAGACGTACCACAGAAATTTTCTCAGTGAGAGTTAAATGATTTAGTGAGAGACTTGTCATTGCCGAAGGATAAAGCTGAACTATTAGCATCTCGCCTACAAGAACAGTGTCTGCTTAAGAAAGATGTTTATATTACTCATTTCAGGAAGAAGAATAGGGATCTGACTTCATGCTTCTCTGTTGATGGACCACTTTGTTTCAGTAAAAACACTGATGAGTTATTCCACTGTTTGTTCCAAGAGCATGTTCCAGCTGAATGGCGCTTATTCATTGATTCATCTAAGAGAAGCCTCAAGGCAGTAATACTACACAACGTCAACAAGAAACCATCCATTCCCATAGAACATTCAATGCACATGAACGAGTGTTATGAAAACATGCAAGCATTCCTCAATGCCATAAGGTATACAAACTACAGCTGAAAAATATGTGAAGACTTGGAGGTGATTGGAATGTTGATGGGAATGCAATCTGTGTTCACGAAATATCGTTGCTTTTTATGCCTATGGGGCAGTCGTGCAACTAACAAGCACTATGTGCAATCAGAGTGGCCTTTGCAAAAATCATATGAGCCGGGAGTTTCTAGCGTCCAGACTAAGTCACTTTCAAAACCAGAAAACGTTCTTCTTCCCCCTCTTCACATAAAGCTCGGCCTCATGAAACAATTCGTGAAGACACTTGCCAAGGAAAGCTCAAAATGTGAAGGCCAAATTTCCAAAAATCACCGAGGCAAAACTAAAGGAGGGCGTATTCATAGATCCGCAGATAAAAGAACTCCTGAAGGACAACTACTTCCTCACAGCACTTGATGAGATTGAGCTTAAAGCCTGGGAATCCTTCAAATGGCTCTGCGAAAATTTCCTAGGCAACAAGAGATCTCTAGAGTTTAGAAATGGAGTGAAATGTCTTCTAGACTACTACGCTGCAATGGGCTGTCGGATGTTACTAAAAGTCTATTTTCTTCATTCACATCTGAACTTTTTTGCAGAGAACGCTTTCATCAAGATATTGCATCGGTGGAACAACGATATCAAGGATTTTCAAATGCAGGAACGTTAGTTGACTACTGTTGGAAGTTATACAGGGATGAACATGAGATAAAACACCATAGAAAGTCTAAATCCTAAAGATTTTGAGTTGTTATGCATTTGAGTGTATTTGTACACAATAATTTTAATTTTGTACAATAAAAAGCCATGAAATTATTGTATCTTGTATTCAAGTTAAAACAGCAGGTATCATTAACATGAAAATGTGAGCTGAGGAAATCAGACTTCAGATTTGTAATCAGCATCAAAAATTCACCCAGAAAAGTCAATCAGCAACTCTGAGGATTAAAAAAAAAGTTTCATTTTGTTGACCAGAAAGTAGATTAATGGTGGCTAGATCCTGTATTGATGTACTTAAAGTATTGATCGGGTTTATGGTATGGGTAGTAGAGTGGAGAGTTTAAATCTAATCTAACATCTATGAAGTTTGCTGTCTTGCAAGAGTTTTCAAAAGAGATAGGTTGAAGTTGGCGAATAATTCATGTATGAGTTTTCTAGTTCTTTCGAATGCAGATTTTGTTAGGCCTTGCTTTCCTCCCCCTCTTCCTATTTATTTATTTTTCTTTCTCTTTATCCCTTAATACCCACCTCCGCTACCATTCTCTCACGGAACGTAGACGCGTTCGCGTTAATTTCTGGATATTTACACCATTAAGACTTTAACCCACATGGATTTACACAGGATTGCACGCGAGGACTTATGGACAAACTTCTACACGATCGGAAAGTTGAACTGTGAACTTAAATGCTTCTTTTTTCTTTTCTTTCTTCTTTTTCTTCATCCCCTTATTCCTTTTCTCCTGTTTTCTATGTCGTCGTTTCATTAATCTATATCCTGCTCGTTTTCCTCACTTATCTCCGATGACGGAATATCCCATACTCTGAAATACCTCAGAAATAGTTGTAAGACGTTGAATTTTTCCAATAATAATTACGTATATGACTTGAGAGGTTTGTCTTGCCCTAACGTTTGTTGTCCGCTTCAACGATTATAAATCTGCTATATCGGAAACCTACAATGGTTCCATAACTCGGATATAATCTTGGAGTCCTGGTAATCCGTTACAGCACCTACCAAGTGTACCTAGTCGTCTAGATCACCTGTGAACTAAATCCCTATATTTCGTGTATATGCATATACATGTGTATATATATGTGTGTGTGTGTGTGTGTTGTGTGTGTGTGTGTGTGTGTGTGTGTGTCTGTGTACATTCATAAACATATATATACTACTTTCTCCCCTCCTTCTATTCTACATATTTCTCTCACTCCCCACCTCCCCGTCTCTCTTACTCTCACTCTCACTCCACCTTCCCCTTCTCTTAAACTAAAGCGTGGTCGAGCGAAGAAGCAGAATTATAAAATAGATTGTAACAGACACTATAAGTAAAAGTTTAGTTGTTGCTGGTTTCAATGTTCAGCCGTTTCTATATATTCAATCCGTCGATGTATCTATATGGATAGATAAATTCATTGGTGGATAGAAGATAGCAAAACGGGGTGGGGGGCTAGATATATTGACACAATTAAATCAAAGTGAAATAATCTTAACAAATTCCTGAGGTTGTTATTGTTTCCTTTTTATGTGTAGCAGCCCAAAGACTGAGGCCATACTGGGGCACCTCAATTATAGTCATTTGGATTTTTTTTATTGTTAGTGCAGACAGATACATACATAGACAGAACTGTGAGTAGAATATGATAGGTAGATAGATAGAAAGAAAGAAAGATTGGTAGATAGATAGATAGAAAGAAAGAAAGAAAGAAAGAAAGAAAGAAAGAAAGAAAGAAGAAAGAAAGAAAGAAAGATTGGTAGATAGATAGATAGATAGATAGATAGATAGATTGATTGATTGATTGATTGATTGATTGATTGCCTCTTCGGTACTGCCTAGGTGGATTTTTATACCTGAAAAATCAAACGTTTCAGAAAAATATACAATTTCATCATAAAATTTTTAAAATAACCATGTAACCTCCACTAGTACTGCTAGCTTTCATTAATGAAAGACGTTGCTATATAACAGTAGTACAAATATAAACCAGATGGTGGAAAATTACTGACACAAACAATCATTTTGTAACGTCTGAATTTCCTTAAATTCTCGCCCCACCCCTTTTTCTCTAAAGGTTTTCGTTTTCCTTCTCCAACTAACAAGATACTTTTAATTAATTCTTTTTTTTATGTATATCAAGTTCTTTATCACTTTTTGCATGATTTATCTACCTTTATGACAACTAATACTGTTAGCTATTTCCTTTAAATCATTCTCTTTTAATCATGCACATTAATAACGACCAAAATACCTCATAACTTTCCATAAAGTTTCTGTCGACTATGATTCTCTCGACTATGATCTGGTCCTGTAAGATCGAACACTATTCGTGACAGTTCCCTTATTTACAAGCAGGGATCGAGTTTTCATCTTAACAAGTATAGTTGTGTAACCAACAAGTTAACTTCGCAATCCTGTAATTACGGATTCGATCTCAAAGTGCATTATCTTAATCAATTTTCTTCTATGAGAGACGCGTTTTTTAGTGAAATTTGAAGGATAGAAAAGACGTACGCGCGCGCGTGTGTGTGTTCCACTCTCTTCGGGTTGTATCTTTGCCATAAGTATATGCCTGATAGTTAAGGATATCACATTCATAAGCTTTAGCTCTGAATTCAAATGTTAAGGACTTACATTTACCTTGATATCCAACAAATGCAATTTTCAATATTCTATTATTTCAGTGATACAAGATGTCCATGTGATGATTTTCATTGGTTTTGGCTTTCTTATGACTTTTCTCAAGAGATATGGCTTCTCGAGTGTCAGCTTCAACCTTTTATTATCTGCTGTTGGAATCCAATGGGCTATGATTGTCCGGAATCTTATTGAAGAACAAAATATAGACTTAAGTGTACAATCGTAAGTAAACATTCCACGTATTATTTATTCTGGTGTGAATCAGGCAATAGTTTATACTGCCGAAATGGAATGAAATCATAGCGACATGGTCAAGAAATTCGCTTAATGACCACATTGATGGGTTCCACTGCGTGTCACCTTGGTTTGTGTATTTTACAATAGTTCAGCTATATCAAAACCTTTGAAAGAATTTTGTTAGAAAACTACGCGGAATCCCGCCATTTAAAGACATATTATATATTGTGCACATTTTATATTCATTAGTGTCTGTGTATGTCCGTATGCATGCTTATGAGTGTTGTGTATGCATGTGTGTGTATCTACAAGTAATAGAGGAATCAGAGAGGAAAATGCCGTGATGTTGTTACGATCTATCCTGCAAACTAGGTCGATAAAATCAACATCAGAATAACCACTAGTAAAAGAAAGAAAGAATAAATTAAAATATTTCATTAGTGAAGGGTAGTGACTAAAACTAGTACAGATATGTCTGTTTACTTCGAACTTGGTATTGATGAGAGCAAATCGTCAAAGTATCAGATAGAAACTTAACAGCGCTTGTCCAGGATATGTGCGCTCTGTGTTCAAATTCCGTTCAGACCAGTTTTCCTTCATTTTTCGGAGTCGGTATTAAAGTACCTATACAGTTTTGGACGCGATTTCTCTCTTTGTTTCCCTCCGGATTATGATAATTCAAAGGAAAAAGGGTGAAAACTATATCATTTGCAGTGCTTGCACTATACCTTCGACTCAATCTCATCACCTACATTATACCGTTGACTCAATGTTTTGTTTTTTCTTTTTTTGTGTGTCCATATAGTCGCGAGCATACCTCCTCGTTCCTCCAAACCCTTGAACATCGAAGACTTGGCAGCTGGACGGAGGACAAGTGTACACCCCAGACCCCGATAGTTACGTCATTTTATCAGCGGAATTCCAACTCAAATACTAAAGAAACTGAAGAAATGCCACGAAACTTACTGTTAGATACTTTAACATTTCTAGTAATTATCCGCAATAATTGTCAATATTGCATCAATATTCCACTTGTGGTACAGGGCTGTGACTACTGGTTTGGGCTAGAGGGAGTGGCCGTATCTATTACCCATATACGACCACCTAAATCGACGAGGATAACGTTCCTTTTGAACAGTTGAAATTTGACAACTTCAAGGAAACGTGTCCTCTGAGGAAATTCCTAGAGAGCTAAATTTCTTGAGATAAAGAACTGAAGTAGTGGTTAATATGGAGTTTCGGATAGATACTGTATGTGTGCGAGAGGGAGAGATGAATGAGACGGGAATGCCTGAGTCGAGTGGACTAGCTAGTTCAAAAAAGGCAAAAAGGAGAGACAGCAGGTCTAAGGACCAGAAAATGGCGTGCATTGGTAAATGAGTTTATATCAATCAGTCCAATGGCTTTTATTCACATGAGGTCCAGAATGTGTGTCAGTGTGTGTGTGTGTGGGGGGGGGGTATGTGTGTGTATTCGTGTGTGTATGTGTGTGTGTTCGTGTATGTCTGTTTGTGTGTGTGTGTGTGTGCGGGCATCCGTGTGTGCGTGCGTGAGTGCGTAACGGTAGCAGTCACAGAAATGGAGGATCTATGAACTTTGTAAAGGGTCAGCAGTCTCGAAGAATCGATTGAGGTGAATATTTTACGATGGGTTAACGAATTCCGTACGTTTGTCGATATAGGCAACCAATACTGCATTCCTCTCGCCTCTTTGTGCCTACATTAAAAAACAATTCAATATTCAACTAGTACATTATTGATTTTGTTCCTTCTCTTTGCTTTTGTTTATTTTATTTTGTTAATTTTTGCAGTATGTTGACAGGCGATTTCGCTATAGCGACAGTCTTGATTTCTTTCGGAGCAGTTTTGGGAAAAACCAGTCCGTTACAACTTATTGTCATGTTAATGATTGAAATACCATTGGCCCAAGTTAATGAATATATTGGACTCCATAAGTTTCATGTACGTTTCGAAAATTTTCTCAGTAATTATTTTTGTATTTATTTTGATTTCCAACAATATATATATATATATATATATATATATATATATACATATACATATATATATATATATATATATATACATATACATATATATATATATATATAATATATATATATATATATATATATATATATATATATATTATATATATATATATATATATATATATTACAGTACACCTCTTTGTATATATACTTTTTAGTGCGAGTAACACTTTAGCGTTTGATTTTATAAGATTTATATTTTCTAAGTCATTCGATGCGAACTGGTTTCATTTTATTTATTTGTTTTATTTGTCACATTAAGCTTAATGAAACAATTTGGAGTTTTCTAAATTATCCAACAGCGTTTCTTTCTTCTTGTAACAGTGTCTCTAATGAGTTGTTCTGTATCTCTTTTGCATTTGAAAGTTCATTCTGATGTCTTAAATGCTTAACAAATCTTATCTTACATATAATAAAATGCAATGTGTCACGATGGACGTGGAAAACTAAAACAAGAAGCAAAGTGGGAGTGAGTGGTAGTCAGAGACTCTAAATGCAGGTGAACTGTAAAGAGATGTTTTACTCTGAAGACGTCGTTATTTTAATCGAAAGGAAATTTAATTTTTATTATAATTATATTTATCAAATTTATTATAATTATATTTATCTTACCACACATAAGCATACGTACATATATGCATGCACACATACATATATATAAACGAAATTAGATATTAAACACTTGTTTTACAGTATTATCGCTCACATAACATATACAAATTTTGTATATGAGTATATATATATATATATATATATATATATATATATATAAACACACCACCATCAGTTGTCAATATGAGTGTGAATAATAATAATAATAATAATAATAATAATAATAATAATAATAATAATAATAATAATAATAATAATAATAAATCTGAGCTGAATGCATATAATAAGGTGTTAGCTATAAATTCCTTAGCAGTCCCAG
>NC_043014.1:25928034-25983034 GCF_006345805.1 Octopus sinensis | reverse complement strand
GTGCTCTGACAATTCTATTTGATTATAATTCTTTATATAGTGAAAAGCAATTCACGCTGACCACTACATTCGTATATATTGAGTCATCCCATAAATAATGCGGGTTTTTCAATTGAATGAACTAAATGTTGAAAGGGGACGGGATGAACTACCTGCTTCAAATTGCTGTAAAAGCAGGGAGTGCAAGTTTTGAAGAGTGCAGTTCGATTTTAACAGTTATTTTTACAAAGCTATAAGTGACAAATGAACATATTCGGTATTTCTTGCTTTATGACTTCAATAAAGGCAACTACGCAACGGAAATTTGCGAGGAATATTGATGCAGTATACGGGGTTCGGACATAAGCGTAAGCCAATATCGACGGTGATTCCAGAAATTCCGGGCTGGAAACTACAGCCTATTGGACGAACCTCGTCCTGGAAGGTCTGTAGAGTTGCACGAGGACATCCTTTGGTGGTATATGAAAGTCTAGTCCACTTTAAACCCAAACCCTTTTAAATCCAAATCAAACGATAACAAAGGAGATCTACTACGAGAAGCTTCAGTGGTTTAAGTCAGCACTAGAAGAAAATTGACCACAAATGGTTTCAAGTCGAAAGGTGACTTCCACCAGGATAATGCTCGGCTACATACAGTAAGGATGACATTCTAAAGGCTGGAGCAGTTTGAATGGGAAACGATGCCTCACCCACCATATTCGCCGGACATTGCCCCATCTAATTATCATTTATTCCGCAGTCTTCAAAATCATTTGGACGGAAAAATATGAATTCTGTAGACGAGGTCAGAACAGTATTGGAGCAGTATATTTCGTCACGGATAAGTGAATTTAAGAATAGGGTCTTTGCAAGTCTACCAGATAGATAGAAGATCATTGTAGAAAATGGAGAAAATATTTTAGAGTAATAAAGATCATTGTTTATCTTAATTTTTGAAATATAAAAGTATAACTCAATGGGATAACTCAATACATGCACAAATTATTTGCATGTTAATAAGTAAGATTATACATTGTTGTTCAGATAGGTAATAGTAGCAGCCAAATGTCTATTACATCCCCAATGCCTTAGTATTAAAAACATATTAATAGTCCTAGATTGCTGGCCTGGAATATATCTCCGATCATAAGTCTATTTAATCAGAAATGATCAAGAGATTAGCAACAGCAATCCATCATTTGTATCAAGTATTTTAAGTTATAAAATTCAGGTAAATTTATATTTCAGCTACCCTAATAACTTGCCTTTTTTTATTTGTGGCGGGTTCTCCATAAGTTTCAATGACGAATGCACAGTTAACTGAACACGTACACGTAAAACTAACGTGTAAGAACCGAACATCCTACTGACACATGTACCATCTACCTTACAAAATATTCTTCAACCGAATCAGCATGAGAATATAGAACAAAACTGGATCTTTTGAATTGTAGGCACAATGAAGAGACAAATAAAGCTAGAAAAAGAGATTGACAGAGAGAGAGAAGAGACGAAATAGAATTGCCCCTTATACTGGAAGTTATTTATTGATCCTAAAAGTATAAACGATAAAAGTGACCTCGGTAGGTTTTGAACTTAGAACGTAAATATTGGCACAAGGCCAGCAATTTTCCGTTAATACTTATTTTATCGACTCCGAAAGAATTAAAAACAAAAATAAATCTAGGAATAATTTGAACTCAGAACGTAAAGACGGACGGAATGCCACCAATAATTTTTTGTTCGGCACGTTAATGATTCTTGTTTCTTTATTGCCCACAAGGGGCTAAACACAGAGAGGACAAACAAGGACAGACAAACGGATAAGGTCGATTACATCGACCCCAGTGCGTAACTGGTACTTAATTTATCGACCCCGAAAGGATGAACGGTAAAGTCGACCTCGACGGATTTTGAACTCAGAACGTAGCGGCAAACGAAATACCTATTTCTTTATTACCCACAAGAGGCTAAACACAGAGGAGACAAACAAAGACAGACAACTGATTAAGTCGATTATATCGACACCAGTCCGTAACTGGTACTTAATTTATCGACCCCGAAAGGATGAACGGTAAAGTCGACCTCGGCGGAATTTGAACTCAGAACGCAATGGCAGACGAAATACGGCTACGCATTTCGCCCGACGTGCTAACGTTTCTGCCAGCTCGCCACCTCAGTCGAAGCAACCATTGCAAAGCCTTTTATCGGACGTTCAGGTTTGTTGTTGAATTGTGCTTGTTTCTATTGACCATACATTGCCGTTTCATTGTGTTGTTGTTTTTTGTAGTTGTTTTGCAGCTTTCTGTTATCGATAATGTCTTTTTTCTTCCAGGCTTATGACGTTGGGGAATCTATGTACATCCATACATTCGGTGCCTATTTCGGTCTAGCCGTGGCACGTGTCTTGTACAAC
Organism: Octopus sinensis; assembly: GCF_006345805.1. Lineage (NCBI taxonomy): Eukaryota > Metazoa > Mollusca > Cephalopoda > Octopoda > Octopodidae > Octopus > Octopus sinensis. The sequence continues at coordinate 25,980,639 of NC_043014.1, read as the reverse complement.
GATGAAATCGAATTATCGAACAAAGAATCCAGCGTCTATCATTCAGATTTGTTCTCCATGGTTGGTGAGTTGAGTAATTTTCAACTGTTCAAAGCTGAAAGGGGACAAGAGTAGTAAAGGAGAAGCAAAAGAAAGACGAGGAAGAAGAAATATTTCATTTTTCACTTCCGTATTTGACCAATGTGGTTAAACCATTGGCCTCACTACTTGTGTGTCGCGATTTCAGAATCTAACGCAGGTGCGGTCACGTTAAGTTTCTTAGGTAAACGAAATATTCTGCATTGTCTCAATCTGAAGACAGTTGATTTTCTCGATTGTAACCTTAAACTTAGAATCTGGTGTCTATAGGAATATGGTACATTTTAGGGAGTCGAATGAGAGGCTGACATACATTAATACAACTTTTGTTTAGGTTAGTGTTCAGAAATCTAGTGAAAGTGATCAGCAGAAAAATCTCAAACCTGTCTTCAAGTAAAGAATTTTGACACCTGTCCCGTAAAAAGACAAGGTCTTAGATGCTAAGAGTTTTAAAGATATGATTAGTTTCACATCAGACCCTAACCCCACGATACAGATTACATCATGAAGTGGAGAGTGCCAGGGATGTGCAAGCTTTATTTCAACAGTAGCAGGTGATGCAGGTAATGCTTGGTCGAGTAAAGAATTGTTTAAAACAACATCAATAGGCATACAATGTTCTCAGTAATCAAAATGATCCTCACTACGTTTCTTAGAATTAAGAAGCAAAAAAGAAATCAGTAATAAACCAAACATTCAAACTAGTGTCGTCACCTATTTCAGGTACCATATTTTTGTGGGCATTCTGGCCAAGTTTCAACAGTGCTGCAGCTGCCGATGAGGCCAGGCAAAATGCCATTCTCAACACGCTTCTTTCCCTTTGTGCATGCACTGTCATAGTATTTGCTGCTTCCTCTGCGATAGATAAAAAAGGAAAACTTGATATGGTAAGTTTTTTTTTTCTTTTAGATTTTAACTTGATTTCATATGTCTTGATTTTAAGATGTCTTAAACCAGTTAATACGATTATAATTTTCCAGATTAATAATCTTATCTTTAGAGAAACATTTTTATACTAGTCTCCACCTTCTGAATTATTATCTTTTTGTTTATGTAATATATATCATCATGTCTTTTTGTATATACAGGATGATATAGCCTTGTGTATTCTTTCCAAACTTTTAAAGAAAGTACGAAACGCATAAGATAATGAAATGTGGAAACGTGACAAAACATAAAATAACTTTCAAACAAAAATAACGGTACTAGCTTTTGTGGTTACGTTGATTAGTACTTATTTTATCACCTCCGAAAAGGTGAAATGCAATAACAAATGAGATAATTCCAATAAGATCAGTTGACGGAAATTAGTGGATAATATAGATAATGGAGAGTCAAGCGACTTGCTCATTGATTGTTATCGAGTATACTACTGAGGTGGTCTTCTGCATTGTCAGCTTCAGAGACTGACGGTTGAACGATCTTGTCTGCGATTTCCAGCGAGCGAATGATGGTTTGTTGGAACAACAGCCTATGGCACTGTTGTTGTTATTTATGAAGCTGTTTTTTTTTTCTTCTGCTTTCCTAGTTTTTCACACACCCCAAAAAAAAACTTTCAAGGGACATTAATATCCATAGGTGTGATAGCTAATCATTCAATATCCTTCACCGATAGAGGATATCCTGTGTACACTATCATAATAAACAAAAAGCTGAATTTAGAAATAAAGGCAGATAGTTTGAATCCAGTCCAATACTTTTCATATAACTAAAAATCGTGCATGTATGAATATTTTTGAAACGATTTATTTCAAAAGATTTGATTAATTATTCGAATTATCCGAACTCAGAATCACATTTATCTTCTATCTCCTTCTTTATCTTTGTCTTTTTTCCGTTCTTGCCATATCCCTCATTTCTCTCTATTTCTCCTGCCCGCCTCTCTTCCCTCTCTCTCTCTCTCTCTCTCTCTCTCTCTCTCTCTCTCTCTCTCTCTCTCTCTCTCTCTCTCTCTCTCTCTGCTTATCCCGATCCTCTATTTTCTTGCGCTCTATCATTTCCAAATATTATAGTTACGAGCTCCTCTGTATAATTGTGTACCACATCAACCCGGCTTCTTTTTTTCCCCGTCTTTCACTTCGAATATTACGCACATTACGGCCGATAGAGGGTATTTTATGCTACGCGTAGGTCAGGACTGCCACTTTAGCTTCTATAGGGGACATGATTAAAGTTCCTTTCCTTTTCAAAAAACAAACTTTTTGTTTTTTCTTTCTTTGTATACTCGATAATCGACAAAGGACCAGTGCGAGGATGCACAACAAAATAACAACAACAATTATATATCAATGATTTCTGATTTAGGCACAAAGCCAGCAGCCTTGAGTAGAAGAAACAAGTTGATTACAACAACCCCAGTACTTGACCGGTACTTTATTTTATTAACAAGGAAATGATGAAATGCAAAGTTCACCTCAGCAGAATTTGAACTCAGAATGTAAAGAGCAGGCTTATGATCTAAGGCATTCCAGCTGTGACCATTCCACCTTTGTATGTTGTATATAGGGCTTCGTGGCGCTCCGTCGGTTACGATGACGAGGATTCCAGTTGATTCAATCAACGGAACAGCCTGCTCGCGAAATTAACGTGTAAGTGGCTGAGCACTCAACGGACACATGTACCCTTAACGTAGTTCTCGGAGAGGTTCAGCGTAACACAGAGTGTGACAAGGCAGGCCCTTTGAAATACAGGTACAACAGAAACAGAAAAAAAGAGTGAGAGAAAGTTGTGGTGAAAGAGTACAGCAGAGTTTGCCACAACCCCCTCCAGGAGCCGCGTGGTGCTTTAGGAGTTTTCGCTCAATAAACACTCACAATGCCCGGTCTGGGAATCGAAACCGCGAATTTATGACCACGGCTCCGCTGCCCTAACCACTGGACCATTGAGCCGCCACATACAGGACCAGAATAGCATGACAATAACTGTCCTTAGAGAGGGGATTTGACTGCTATATCTAAAGGATCAAGTGACAACGTAGACGTTCAATTGTTGGTTCAAATTATCCAGCGCTTTCTTGTTCTTTTAGTAATTATTCTGATCTGAGATCATATGTTGGAAAAAATAAAACAAGAACTTCAAAATAGAGTCATACAAGCTATTTAAAACACACGTACATTTACACTTACGTTTGTTGTATTTATTGTTCAGTGGTTTATGGCATCATTTCTTAAGTTATCACGGTCGATCGCTCTGAGGAAACATATTGCTTTGATTTGATTTTGCTATGATATGCAATGGTTCTCATTCCCAAAACGATATTCGAATGTCTGTGGTAGACTTGTATCATTTTAAAGAGTATAAGAAGTCATGTTATCATATCAGAAACTCTTCATCAATTGTCGATAAACGTGTAATGAAATAGATTAATCATCGTAGAATGAAAGATCTGTATTTTATCCATTAAATATGAGAGTAGCAGAAACCTCCTGACCGAGCGTTTTAACTGCAGAAAAAGATCAAATGTCGTTATCAAAAAATAACCGAATATTGTGTGTTACATCAAACCATTTATCAAATGTTCTCGTTTCTAAATGACATTTCAAATCAGCAATATCCATTGATAGGTGTCAATCCTTTCTGACTACATTGTTGAGAAAAATTACGAAATTTATGATGATCGGGCTTTTCTTGAAAGCATTGCTGACGTATATAAATTCGAATGATCCGAGTTACCAATTAGAAATAGGTAACGTACTCTGCTGGTTTAGTATTAACTACGAGGAGCACACAAGAGAGTGTAATGTTGTGAAGGAGTTTATGTGGTATGAGACAAGAAGTAAACTTATCTTTTATTAGACTCATATCTTGATCCTTTCTTTTTCTCAGGTTCATATCCAGAACTCAACTCTTGCTGGTGGCGTCGTTGTTGGTGCATGTGCAGATATTCTTTTACAGCCATATGCAGCTATGATTGCTGGGTGTTTGGTTGGCTTGCTATCTGTGGTCGGATTTGTATACATACAGGTAAATAATGCAACTATTCATATTTAGACTTCTTATATGAGAAACAAAGTTCTACGTTTACAAGCAAGAAGCCCCTGAAGTAAATTAGAAAGATATGACCATTGCTTCTATGTACTTTTTTAATGTATATAAGGAAATAAGTTGAACTATTTGGATCTAATCTGTGTTGAGATAGTGCTTCGGTTAAAGCTTGCAGATAGTGATTCCTTATTGCCAGCTCAAGGTATGTGCTACTAGTTCATCCTAGTCCTCATTATTTTACGATTTTTGTTCAAGTTGTACCAGAGGCTTTTTTACCTTTTGTGGTTGTTGAGGTTGTTTAATCCTACCTCAACCATCGTCCTGTAAGCTTACATATGATAAATGTATTCTAGCAGCATTCATTTCGTCCTTTCTTGAGTTTGTAAGACATCTGATGTAGTCTTAAATTAGATAATGTCGTCTTATCGTTTTTAAGATGGCAAAGTGTGGTCTCATTTCTAGCTGATCTTGTTGTTTCTAGCCAATCGAGCGATAACGAAGGGTCTGTTTTGATAGCTTGACAGGCAGAAATGTTTTTCCAAACGGGAAAAAATTTGATAATCGTTTTTAATTGTGTATGCAAAACCAAATTTGAATTTGAATATCTAATCCTGAACATGAAGCGTTGACACGCACGCGCCCACATACACATACATATATACACACATACATACATACATACATACATACATACATACATACATACATACATACATATATACATACATACATAGACTTACTTTCTCATACATAAACGTTGAAATACACCACACACATATTTGTTTGACCACATTTCCTAGCTCCTTCCTAGTTTAAAGGTGAGCAGTGTTACCCTGGAAAGAACTGTTCGGTTTACGCGAGGTGCTGCCGAGTCTCTCCATCGCCGTAATTTGGAAAATAAGTTACGAATCAACTTACGTGCAAGCTTATAATTGCATACTTCCAGCTGGTCAATCCTGTATGTTCCATTAGTGCTCATCGCTGCAAAATATTTTCCCCATAAAGTTTTTTCTAAGAACGTGAAATTGATTATAATCTGTGAATCGTGCACAAAACCCCACTCTTTTTCGGGTAGAACAGCTTTACTCCTGCTGGCCAGTCTCGGGTGACAAAAAGCGGAAATATTCTCAAGTTCCACATCATAGAATCTTTCTAACATGTTCTAACATGAACAAGCAGTATCTCACTCTTATATGGTCTTGCGGCGCGTCCGTTGCTAATTACAAGTATTTCTTGTCTCGGTGCAAATGTTAGATGTTTGTTGACCCGACCTTTTTACAGGGATTTCTCTTTGTCCCACTAAGCTTCTAGCTACCAACTTTGCCAGACAAGCTCAAACCACTTCCAAATTATCTTCACGTCCCGACTGCATTCTGCAAACAAGTCGGTTATGGCAAGTAGTGTTTAGTAGAGTGTCGCCTTCAAGCTGCAAAAAAAGTGTTGGCATGTCAGCTTATTAGATATATAGTAATGATATACTAAAATTACAATGACCTACGACAGTTATAGCTGCCTATCCTAAAAAATCTCAAACTTATGTAACGCATCTCGTGTGTGTGTGTGTGTGTGGAATAGGGATTTCAAAATCCATGCAGATATTTTATGAACATACTATTGTAATCCGAACTTGGCAAAGCATAATTACCAGTAGGAAACATCAGAAGCCATGTATGTCCAAAAATTATAACTGTTCCCCTTTCAGTTAGTAAATTTTGTGCTCACTTCGAAGAATTTCGTATAAAATTCCAGAGTATATCAGAAAAACACAATGAGGGATGAAAAATTATGCATCTTTAATCTTTAATCCCAGCATATAAGATTACAGTACTATGTAGATCCAATGATATACACGATCATTTGACTTTTTCAGGGTGTTCCTCTAAGATACGTTAAAGCGAACTAAATGTAATAGCAGTCGAGTTAAGTGACCAAATGATTCTTCAGATTAAGGCAAAGAGAAAATAAAAGGAGAAAAAATGTGGAGGTGTTAATGAAATGCGTTATTTCAAGAATTTGAGCAGCCTTTAAACCAAAACTGACCCTTTAATTAGACTTATATGTCACTCTAAGTTTGACATAGATAAGAGTAATGAATTTTTTTATGAACAAACATCTAAACTTAGAAAATATTTAAGCTAAGTTTACGGCCCTGTTTTTCTGAAAATAGATTCATTTGTATTCATTTGTATTGAAGACAAAAACTACTTGGCAATGAGGGTGAGTTTTAGCGGTGTTATACAAGCTGTTATTGATTTTAAATTTTAGCCTGGGATTTGGATAAGATAATTCGTCAACGATGGTCGTACTCCTTTATGAGTCAACAGCCACCATGTATATACGCATGGTCGTCCTTTGTCGTAGTGGAAGAGCTTGTGTGTTCCAATGATTCTGAGAGTGATACCGTTTGGAGACTTAGACTCCTTGTAGGGCCACCCAACGGCTGAGCAAGTGGAGGAGGGCTATCTCAAGCCCCCACGGATTGATTCCGGTGGAGGAGGGCAACGCATAGTGGGCAGGTACGACAAAGGCGGATAGACTCCAGCAGCTCGCTGCAACCAGCCTCATCAAGACTGCACGTCTCAATTATTGAACTGCAATGGAGACGTTCTTTGTGGAGAAACGCAATGGCTTTGTCTTTCTAATCTATCTCAAAAGGCCGAATGATGATGGTGTCGTGAGCACCGAAAGCAGGCCTGGAAAGCTGGAAGCTTCTAGTCTGTGACCACACATTGGCGGCGAATCTCAGGTAGTCGCTCTCCAACGAATAGCCGTGACATTGGAGATCGGTAGCTAAATTCGTGATTGGGCTGGCCTCTTTATGATTACCGCAGCCAACCCCTCAAGGGGAAGCCCCTAGAAAAGGTGAGGTAAACATCGGACACGGCAACTCGATCTGGCCAGCATACTTCGGCTGGCGGACCTCCCGCTTCGCGGTCAGAACTCTACTGTTCCACAACCTCTCGCTTTCGTGACCTGGAACATCCGCACTCTCTAGGACAAGAGCGACATTAACCGACCAGAGCGACGTACAGCCCTCGTTTGTAAGGAACTTTCCTGCTTCAACATTGACGTGGCAGCCTTGAGCGAGACTACGCTTCCCGGAGAAGGCAGCATCAAAGAAGCTGGCTCTAAATATATAACGAAGGGGAAGAATCCTAACGCATCCATGGAATTGGCCTTGCCATCAAAACGCAAATCGTGGACCAACACAGACTCGTCCCAACTGCCGTCAGTGAGTGCCTGATGACTGTTCGGATCCCATTCATTCAAGACAGATTCCTTACGCTGATCTCTGTGTATGCCCCTACCCTCACATCTGAAGACGACGTCAAAGCTTCGTTCTACAACCTGTTGGACCGCACCATCCAGCATTCGTGAAACCATGACCGCTGCTGCCGAAGAGCCGATTGGCTTTGCTCGGAAGATGGACCAGGACTGGTTTGACGATAATGATGAAACATCTCCCGTCTTATCAAAGCCAAATTGTGGACCTAGCCCTCGAGAACCATGCCACTGTGGAGAACAAATGAAAACACCAGCAAGCATCAGCGGAATGCCAGGGGGGAATTCGAGAAGCTCAGAACATCTGGTGGCAGAAGAAAGCAGAGGAGATGCAAAACTATGCGGACCAACGAGACTTGCGCAGCTTTTATGTCGCAACCAAGATCTTCGGCCCCACAAGGTCATCCTGAGGGCGTCCTGAAGATCGCAGCTGGCTCTACGATAACCGACATCCAGGGATTCCCATTTTGAGTGCCTACTTAACGACCACTCACGCACTCCTGGCGATCTCCTCCAAAACACCCCACAGCTCCCCATCTGCCATCGGATTCCCTGCTGCCCTCACATCATTAGTTCAACAAGGCACTTGCGAGCATGAAGCCGGGGAAAGCTCCAAGACCAGACAACATCCCGTTTGAGTTTTTCAAGCACGGAGGTCCTGAGCTGAGAAATCATCTGATGCTCCTTACCCTCAATATCTGGGAAAGCAAGACGCCACCCCCACGAACGACTTCTGCCATGCAACTATCATCACTATCTACAAGAAGTGAGACCGAGAGGATAGCAACAACTATCGGGGCTTCTCACTCCTGAGTATTGCAAGTAAAATCTTGACTCGTATCCTACTCAATCGCTTTCTCATCCTGTGGCTTTCGACCCTCTCGAGGCACAATCAACATGATCTTTTGTTCCCATCAACTCCAGGAGAAGTGTCAGGAACAGCAACAGCCTGCAATGTTCATCTTCAGGGATCTAAAGAAAGCCTTTGAAAGGTCCCCCACCCTGCAATGTGAGCCGTCCTTGCCCGGTTTGGATATCCGGAGGACTTCATCACCTTGGTCCGCTCCATCCACGACGGCATAGTGGGTAGAGTATACCATCAAAACTCCCTCACAGACCTCTTTCCCATCACTGAGGCTCTTAAGCAAGGATGCGTCCTGGCACCAACCTGTTTCTCTTTGTACATGGCCGCCATGTTCAACGAAATCCAACTAGACTCGCCTTCCATCAACATACGCTATCGCTTTGTTGGCGGACTCTTCAATCTCGCACACGTCCTTGTAAAGACGAGGACCTCCGCTATCTCAGTCCGTGAGATGTTGCATTCCGACGACAATGAAACTCCGATCGGGACCGTAGATGGCCTACAAAGGACAGCCGGTCTTTACAACGCGGCTTACGATCGCTTCGGGATGTAGGTAAACACATTAAAGACCAAGACACTGATCCAACCTGCACCAGGCCAGAACAGTCCACCCACAAAGATTAGCATCAACGGCCAACCCCAGAAGAAGTTGAACACTTCACATACCTTGGAAGTATCCTTTCGAAGATCCCCATGTGTGAAACGGACGTGGAGAACCGGACTGGGGAGGCCCACTCAGCCTTCGGCAGACTCAGCCAACGTATATTCTTCAATCACGCGCTGACCATCCGGACAAAGTTCATTGTCCTATCAACTCTACTCTACGTTTGTGAGACTTGCACGTTATACCACCGTGACTTCAAGCGTCTTGAATGCTTCCACCAATCGAAGCTACGGCAGATTCCCAACATACAATGGGAAGATCACGATACCAACAATGAGGTTCTTCGCCGCACCTCACTACCAAGTCTCCGCTGGGCGGATCACGTCCAGCGTATGGAGCCCTCTCGTCTCCCAAGGTTCATACTCTACGGAGAACTCGCAATCGGAACAAGACCCAGAGGAGGTCCGAAATTCCGTTTTAAAGACCAGCTCAAACGGACCATGGCTAACATCCAGCCATTCTCATGTGAGCGGATTGCCATAGATAGGACAGCCCGGAGGACTGCTATCCGCAATGGAGCAGCCGCTTCGAGCAGAACAAACAATAGAATGAGGAGGCAAAACGCAGGAGAAGAAAGAAGCGTCTTCAACATCCTCGATCTGCTCCGACCATCCTGTGCGAGTTCTATCTACGACTCTTTCACCACTGACTTGGACTCCAAAGACACTTTCGGCACAAACATCAGCCGAGGAGACTGGATGGAAACTGACGAACTCAATGCTCGGATACGAGCTGGAGCCGACCATATACGCATACATTCTATTTCATTGCTTTTCATTACTTCTATTTTCCTATTGCAGCCTTTCTTGTTAAAGTATTTGAAAATACATGATACTTGTGGTGTGAACAATTTACATGGAATGCCAGGTATTGCAGCTGGTATTATTGCTGCAGTAGTTGCAGCTACATCCGAGAAAGACACCCATAAGCTGTAAGTTACATACATATCTCATTTCTTGTTATAGTTACAGTTTTCTCCATTCTTTCTTTCTGCCCCCTTTCATTTTCCAAGGCGTCTTTAATATATTTTCCCTTGCATAATATAATATATTCAGAAGTCTTTGACAGTCTAACGTTTTATCATCAGCCAATGTAATCATCTGAAATCTAATCTCTAAGGAAACAGAAAGAATTCTCCGGCATAAAGGGTGTAATAGTGAAGTTGTATTTAGTAGAATTAAATTGATTTCAATGAATACGCAAGTCTGGAGTGAATTGAGATCTTAAGTATGTGCAGAAACATTTTCTAAAAGCAGAAGTGCGTTGGATTAAAAATTATTCTTCACGCAGTAATGCCGGACAAACAGACAGATATATTCAATACATGATTTAGCAAAGGAATCCAGTGTAACTCTGTTTAATTTTCATTTAACAGATTAGATACGGAGACATTTGTCATTGCTTTCGAAGAATGACGATAACAAACAAGCAATGGTTTAAATTTCAACTGCCCAATAGCATTTGCCCTTAACAACGAAGCGAGACGATCTTGTGATGATTTATGCCTTTGTACTTCCGAGTAAAATGTTTTAGAGGGTAAAAAAAAAGCTTTTAGAGAATTGTCAATTTTGTTAATATTACTTTACATTAAAAATTAGGTTTGATGGATAGCTGCCTCTTTTTATCTTTCAATTTTACGGGTAATCTCGATACAGCGCCGTTATCAGAACGTGCTGAACGCAATGAAAATTAGATGGTTTCGTGTTCCTTTCAAACCATCCAAAAGAAGCAGCAAGCACTTAAACAACTTTTTCGGCATCTTCTTATAATTGATTAAATAAAATTAACCTACTTCGTGGGATAACGCTTTGAGAGAGTGACGAATAACGCTGCATCATCTATATCAAAACTTAATTTTTTTCCATTTTCACCATGATTTGTCTGCGAATGTGTATTAGTTTCCAAGTGTTACATTTCCTTTCCGCATAAATTTTTTCTTATTTTGTCAGATTGATTCATTTCGGTGTTTTTAGTATTGAAAGTACAAGTTCAAATGTTTCCACTTTTTTTTTACCCCTTTTAGAGTCGGAATCTGGCGATATTCATTTATGTGTACGAGACATGATAAGCAAAAAATGTACTAAGAATTAAAACAAATCCCGAGTGCGTTAAGAAATTATGAAATTACTCCATCAAAGTTCACAATGTAGCAATAGCTTTTTACTCCAGAAAGTAAGGGTAAATCAAATATGAATAGCGGAGAACTTTCTCTTATGTGCACAAATAAAGATACGGGATACTTCGATATAAGAGTTTCAAGTCTAAGCGAAAGATTCTGAGGATAGCAAACAAGATTAGACGAGTATATTTATTACTTCTTATGAGTTTGTTTGTTGGAATATTAAGCTTCCTTATAACAGTTTTCGTTCGCAGAAGACAGGTAAAACTTGGTATGTGCTAATATTATATTGTATGTGCATGTACGTTTGTAATGTGTGTGTGTGTGTGTGTGTGTGTGTGTGGTGTGTGTGTGTGTGTATCTGTATGTGCGTGTGTATTTTGCTTGCATGCGCGAAAATGGATTAAGGTCCTTAAGATTTCCAGACTGTGATAATCTTATATAGCACTATTTCATTTGTTTTAAAAATCGGCAGCATGATTTATACTGTGATTCATTAATCTGTAATATATATAATATATTTCCCAGCTTGGGTGACATCTATACAATCCGAAAAGATCCAGCCAGCAGCGATTATAGAACAGCTATTGTACAAGGAGGATTCCAGATTGCTGCTCTATGTGTAACTCTTGTGATTGCGATCGTCGGCGGTGTTCTTACAGGTAATATATATATATATATATTATATATATATATATATATATAATATATATATATATATATACATCTCTTATGATAAAAGGCAGATTTTCTCTGCCTCCAAAATCGTTTGTTTTTTATACAATTGTACAATATATAATTTCTTCAATTGGAATTTACCTATGATTTTTGCAAGTAGATTCCATTGGGTAAAGTTTTTCCGATTTGACCCCCAATTAAGCAAAAATTCGAGAAAACTCGATATTTTACGATTTGCTTCTTTCATTTCAAGTGCTTCACTCCTTCCATTACCACTACACATTCTCCTCCTTTCTCTTTGCAAGTGTGCAACAATTAAAGTGAAAGTATTTATATAACAGGGATCAGCCATTAATACTGGTCATCCTTTTTGCTAGAAGAAGATCCGCTATGGTCTTATATGCTACACCACTGGTTTTCAATTCATATTAATCAAATTAATATTCAATTTTTCACCCTTATTATGTGTGTGTGTGTATTAGCAATTCGTATAAAATTGCATCAATGACTTGAACTTGAATAAGTGGTTTCACATAAATGGGGATAAATTAAAAAGGTTTGTTGTTATTATTATTACTGTTTGACTATTGTAATCACGTTTGTTGGTTCCTCGCCAGGGAAACGTTGTTGTGTTGCATTTGTTAAATAATTGTAAACCGTAACCCTCCCCCGTTCGGAGAAGAGGCTTTGGTTATTGTTTCAAAATTGAATTGTGTCCCTGTTTGGGGAAATTGACAATATTTTCATCGTCTTTACGGAAGCATTTTTGTTAAAATGCCTTCGATAGAAGAAAGTTCAAAAATGAATTTCGCTGCAGCTGTACACTTCTATACAAGACGGAGGACAAGATCCAATTGATCGAAATTGCAAGAGACGGGCCTACAATACCAGTCTGTTATATATTTTGAGTATTGTTATCACTAGCGATATCAAGATATAACTTTGTATTTTGTATTTTATGTGTAGATGTATATATATATAGATGTACATGTAATATGTACACACATATATATACATATATATACATGCATAATATATCTACCCATACACACACACGCACACACACACACACATACATAGGGGCAGGTGTGGCTGTGTGGTAACAAACTACGTTCGAAGATACTGTACTTGATATGGGCGGTAGTGCCTTGCCGGTCTATGGCCTACCTTCAACAAACCGGGAAGGTACAAACACTCTGACTTCACATTTGCTGCGTGAGACATGTTTTAATGTTGACGAACTTGCCGTGTGCATAGCCGACAATGAGCCAAAGCTCCTTCCAGAACAGAAGTTCGCTTACAACTCCGTTGTTAATTCAGTCCGGGCCAAAGCTGAGGGGATTTTTTTCCGGGACGCTCCTGGGGGCACTGGAAAACTTTTCTCAACAAATTAATATTGGCTGAGATTAGGCGAATACAAGGCATTGCCCTAGCTGTGGCATCATCTGGAATTGCGGCTACTTTGTTGCCAGGCGGCAGGATAGCTCACTCCACTTTCAAGCTTCCGCTTGACTTAGCGAAGACTGAGACACCAACTTGCAACATCAGTAACAGCTCCGATCAGGCAGAAGTCTTCAGACGATGCAAGCTTATCGTTTGGGATGAATGCACGATGGCCCACAGAGGTGCTCTTGAGGCACTAGATAGATCTCTCAGAGACATCAAACACTCTTCAGCTCCCATGGGAGGCATAACACTTCTTCTTTCAGGGGGCTTCCAACAAACACTTCCCGTTATTACCAAAGGGAGTAGAGCTGATGCAGTAAGTGCGTGTCTTAAGTCATCCACATTGTGGCTACTGGTGAAGACTCTCAAACTTCACACCAATATGCGTGCTCATATGCGACGTAATATCACATCAGCAGCATTTTCTCACACCCTCTTTGCACTTGGCGAAGGCAAAATACCAGGGGATGAATATGGTAATATTGCCATCGATTCCATTTGTACCATTGTTAAAACGCCTTCTGATCTCAGAGATGCAGTGTTCTCAGATCTACAATCTAATTATCAGAATATGGATTGGATTTGCCAAAGGGCTATTCTGGCCCCGAGGAATAAAACTGTTCACCATATTAATGATGAAATGCTAAAACTCATTCTTGGGGATGTCTATGTATATCAGTCTATCGATACAACTCCTGACCCAGAGGACGTCATCAACTATCCAATAGAGGTACTCAATTCCTTTGAGCCCCCCGGACTACCACCACACATTCTCAAACTTAAAGTTGGTGCCCCTATAATGCTCATTAGAAATTTGGTTCCCTCAAAACAATGCAATGGCACACGTTTGATCGTTAAGTCCTTATCTCCCACCGTAAACTTATATCAATATTTGCCTGAATAATCATCATAATTCAGTGCAATCATTAACAGTACTTTCAAGCAATTCAGCCCCGAGCATCGCCGGGCAATTCTGCTAGTATATATATTAACGTTGTTGAATATTTTTAGCTACTATTGGAGTTGCGGATTATCTAACAGTAGTGAACTTCTCTTCATCTATGTACTCTGGATGATTTAACAGTTACATTTGCTCCATTATTTCTAGTCAGTTTGTGGTGTGCTTCACTTTGACATGTGAATTCTTTATCACTTCCGTGTAATCAAAGCTACACACACACATGTTCACACACACACACACACACACACACACCACACACACACACACATATATATATATATATATATATATATATATATATATATATATATATATATATATATATATATATATATGTGTGTGTGTGTGTGTGTATATATATATATATATATATATATATTTAAATATATATAAGAAATATTGAATTTCTAAATCTCTCGTAGAGACATGTACGGTGGTGGGGCGATAGAATGGTTGTATACTGTCAATCTAACAAGAACGTGACAGTAGGGGGTACACCACCGCTATATAGCCCTAGGAAGCATCGAACGCCTCCTGATAGCTTTGACACATTTTTTCCCTGTGTCCTTATATAGATATACGAAGGGGAGACAAACACCCCCGGCTGCCGGAACTGCATCTAGGGACACCGTGTTTCAGGATCTTTGTCCTTCATCGGCCTAGAGTAGCAGACACCGGTCAAAGCTATCAGGAGGCGTTCGATGCTTCCTAGGGCTATACAGCGGTGGTGTACCCCCTACTGTCACGTTCTTGTTAGATTGACAGTATACAACCATTCTATCGCCCCACCACCGTACATGTCTCTACGAGAGATTTAGAAATTCAATATTTCTTATTTTGATAATCAGTGAATAAACTTCACTGAATATAGATATATAGAATTACGAAGTCGAGGCAAATATCACCAGCTGACCGGTGTCTGCTACTCTAGGCCGATGAAGGACAAAGATCCTGAAACACGGTGTCCCTAGATGCAGTTCCGGCAGCCGGGGGTGTTTGTCTCCCCTTCGTATATCTATATAAGGACACAGGGAAAAAATGTGTCAAAGCTATCAGGAGGCGTTCGATGCTTCCTAGGGCTATACAGCGGTGGTGTAACCCCCTACTGTCACGTTCTTGTTAGATTGACAGTATACAACCATTCTAAATATATATATATATATATATATATATATATATATATATATATATATATATTTAACTACTACTTATTTTATAGACACCGAAAGGATTCAAAAATTTGGTTTCATAATTTGGTTTCATAAACTTGATTCCATAAATTTGGTTTCATGAATTTGGTTTCATAAATTTGCTGTCAAAAATATGGTTTCATAAATTTGGATTCTGAAATTTGGTTTCATAAATTCGGTTTCATGAATTTGGTTTCATAAATTTGGTTTCAAAAATACGGTTTCATAAATTTGGATTCCAGAATTTGGTTTCATAAATTTGGATTCCGAAATTTGGATTCCAAAATTTGGTTTCATAAATTTGGATTGCAAAATTTGGTTTCATAAATTTGGTTTTCAAAATTTGATGCCGAAATTTGGACCCAGATGTGACACAGAAATTATTTAAATTTGGCAAGCAAAAGTTCTGGCGAATTCCTGAAGCATAAAATAAATCCATAAATGCCTAACACAAAGCACAAAGCGCATAAACTAAAACTTTCACTGTCACAAAAACTCAGTGTACAATTATCTCTGCTTATAAAGGTTTACTAAGGTCTAGCCAATTTGTTAGAGTTTCACATTTTGGCTATTTACACCTAACTTCCCTCATTTTGACAATGGACTTCATCCTGACCTTACAGTGCAGCTTTGAAAACTGTCTGTTTACCTGTTAAAATTTATAATACAGTGTAGGTAACAGTGCCCAGTAATAATATTATTTCACAATATACTCATAAAACAGGCACAATTTTTAAGAAAACCCTAATTTCCTAACAGTGTGTGTATACATATATATATATATATATATATATATCACCTAACTGTCTGGATGTTTTGCGTTCTTGTCCCATTTATGTAATTTATATAGCGGCGTACGTACACTGTGGTCTCTTATATGTAAGTATATATATCTAAATTTTGTACGACTCTATTATTCTTTGAATTCTTTCTTTCTTTCCTTCTTTCTTTCAGCCCTTTCACACTTCGTTCATTCCACTCTTCGTTCTTTCATTCCCCCCCTCTCACATTTCCTGGCCTTCTCTTCATGTTCACTTTCCCTATTTCACTTCACTGTCTCTCTTTCATTTTTCTCTCGCCCCTCCTTAATTCTTCTATCCCCCTGCCTTTACCTCTCTCTTTTCTCTCCCCACGTGACCGGTGTTCAGCCAGGCCTGACCTTTCTTTCTTGGTTGGACTACTGTCCGTGCAACATCTATATTCCTTCCTGTGCTTGTTAAATCTTATGTCCCTGCCGTAAGGCTCTACTTCCACACACGCCAGCTTAATTTAATTCGACCTTAGTCGAAAGACACCTGTTGTTGTGTCCTGTTATTTGTATTTGTGTAACATTTCTGTGTTTTGTTCGTCTTTGTTTTCGTATACATTCGCTGCCTTCTTCGAAGGAATGTAATGCTCTTAGCTTATGTTTTTCTTGGGCCTGGCCAGATTGGAGCAATCTCGAGTATAACCAACCGAAATTGCAAAGATAATCCGGAACTCGACTGAGGATAGAAAACACCGAATGATCCGTCCTAGTATTCCTTGTATCGTCTGTATGGATATTTTGTTGCCCCATTTTTGTTTCACCTAACTCTCTGGATGTTTTGCGTTCTTGCCCCATTTTTGTATTATATATATATATATATATATATATATATATATATATATATATATATATATATATATATAATATATATATATATATATGAATAAAAAATGGAGTTAACGCAGGTTTAAACAAGTATTTTAACTTTCTACATATGTTTCAAAAATTCCACTGATACTTGTGAGATTTTTGCTGCCCTGGTAACTATTCATTCATTTATCCGTGTTAATTGTTAACAAGGTAAAATACACTCATCTATTTATATATATATATATATATATATATATATAATATATATATATGAATAAAAAATGGAGTTAACGCAGGTTTAAACAAGTATTTTAACTTTCTACATATGTTTCAAAAATTCCACTGATACTTGTGAGATTTTTGCTGCCCTGGTAACTATTCATTCATTTATCCGTGTTAATTGTTAACAAGGTAAAATACACTCATCTATTTATATATATATAATATATATATATATTATATATATATATATATATAATATATATATATATATATATATAAACATATATGTGCATATATTCCTCCGTTGACTTATAAATATGTATCTATTTCTATATAAATTAGACCATGTGTCAGGCTACTCATGATATAATACATGTAAGTATATATTGTGATCGGGAACGTAAAATTCCTAGTAATTCCTAGATGTGAGGTGCCAACAGTCATAACCATCAATAATGTTCGTCCTTTTTCATTGAACATTGCTTTCAGCTTCACGCCTGTATCTAAGAAATTCAATGTAGTAAATCGAATGATAGGGATGCTGTTTAAAATCGTATGATAAAGGTGTTGTTAAAAAAGTTATTTGTATAGAAGTGTATTGGTATAAATTTGGGCTAAAAATTTTGAGAAATAATATAAATCCATGGTAAAATCCTTCGTAGATAGAAGTCCCATAATTGCTTTTCTCTTCAGTATGAAATCTATATCATTTTTATTACCCACAAGGGGCGAGGATAGAGAGACAATACAAAGTGGGAACACAGACGGATAAAAATGAATGAATTAATTAATGGGATAATAAAATAGAATGAAGTCGTTCGTCCCCAAATCCGGGTGACTCCATTTATCTTGTTTTACTTATTATAACTTTTTAAGATGTCTATATTATAATCATTAATTGGACCTTTATGACCCGCCACCGTTGGCAGACATCTAATTTCAATTCTTTTCTGCCAGTGCAACACATCGATTCCATATTCTTTCCGTCCCACTGTATATATTGTATCCACTATTACACACTTTAGTGGGGGGGGGGACTTCTGCAGTGATTACTTCTATTCGTTTCGTCCAACTGTTCACCTTTTTTAACAATTTGCCATTCTGTGCATTGTAAAGCACTATGCTCTTTTTTCTTCACAGATTGGGAGCTGGGAAATTTGGGGCTCCTGCATGCTTGTGTTCATTTTGTAAAGGTCAGGTGAGGCAGGGCGAGTTTTGGTGTCTGCAAGGGAAGGGTGAGACGAACTGGATTCGGGTTGGAGTTGGGTGAGTGTGGGATGGGGGTCCTGATTCATAGTTTGTATCTTTTTTTCTCCTCTTTCTGCTATTTCTTTCAATAATTTCCCATCCGTCCTTGGTTATGTTTCCTTCTTTTTCCTCTGTACTTCCGTTGACCTTCTCCGTTGGTGGAGCTGCGGTTTCTTTTATGGACACTGTCGCTTCTGGATGATTTATGAGTAGTGGAGAGCGGTCTATTCTAATGTAACCTTTGTTACCACATTTGCAACACCGATGGTTCCTGCCCTCCAAACTAACCTTGATCGTTATGGTTTATACCATTTCTTCGAGGTTCTCGGCGGTTGCTTGAATCACCATATTCAGAGTCTACTCCTGCCAATTCTTGTTAGCATTGCTAGTATCTTGGAGGACTGTTATCTTATCCTTCATACTCAGCAATATCGCTGCCACCAGCCAGGCCACATTTATCTCCGGAGGTATATCTTCCACCCTCACTCTGGGAGCACGCCTTCTAAGGTATATGGATAGAAGAATTACCTCATCTGTTTTCAGGAGGGTCACCGAGTGTCGCCTGGCTGTTGCTCCATCCCGGAACCGCACCTCTACCATTCTGAATTTTCTCCCACTACCAGATAGGGTTTAGCGCCTTTTCAATTTCTCCGTTCATCATTACTCCTATTTTCTGGACCTTGACAAAATAAGTTCTGTAAGTTATCATTCTGTTCTTAGTCTCCTGTAATACGTCTTGGGGAGGGGACAACTTTACGTCTTGCCCTGCCCTACGAAGCAGATTCTTGTAGTTGTCCAGCTTTTCACTGTTCACTTCTTTGTGGCTTTTGGCCGCCACCGCAACATTCATTCTTTCTTCCTGCTTGTCTATCTCAAAAATTGCTTGGAGTAATTCGTCCCCGGACGAACGCATCTTTTCATATTCCATCTTTTAAAAAAAAAAAAACATGTTACCCCCTTCAACAAAGGCGGAACACGTCAACAAAACTGCCGTAAGGCAGCAAAAACCAGCGTCAAACGACGCAACAATTAACAATAACAGAATTAATTCACCTTACTGACGTTTACAGTGTGTATCAATATATATATATGGCTCGTTACTTGTAAACTGAGTGATTAATCAATTCACAGCCAACCAGCCACTATACACGCACACATGCACGCACGCACACACACGCACGCACACACACACACACACACACACACACACACACACACACACACACACACACACACACACCACACACCACATACACCACACACACACGCACACCCACATACATTGATGCGTCCACAACATCACCAACAACAACAACTGTTCATATACCTAATACTCTGCTCCATTTGTCATATTAGCCCTCTATTTTTTATTCTACATTTACTTTAACAGGTCTAATCTTAAAACTTCCAATATGGAATGAACCTGATGACTTATTTGAAGACGAGTTGCATTGGAAGCTCCTCGAAGAACCTGTGCCAAGAATAAGTAACGACAACAGAGTCACAACTAAATTCTAAGCGGAAGAAGAAAATATTTCATTTCCTTTTACGATGCGAAAGATGTCTGTTTGTAGTTGTTACTGTTATTGTTGTTGTTTGTTTTAGCAAACATCATTTTGTTAAATAATGAAAGACTATAACTAACCCAAGTAACATCTCAGGCTACTCTAACGGAAGACAAATCAAAAGGACTCTTAAATAAAGCTTAAATTCACTTACAATGTTAAAACTAATCAACCTCCCTAGACACTTTATATCCTCTATATGGTTGTAGGAACTGCATCAAAACAACAGAGGCGAAGCGGTGCACCAACCAGTTGTGTAGACAAGTCACATGACAACTACAGCGGAATTTGGTTTTGTATGATGACTTATATATTTAAAATATATATCCAAAGATAATATAGTTTTGAAACTTATATAATTTGCGAGAAATAAAACAGATGTACATACATTAATTTGGTAATCCTTAAGGTTACAACATCATTTCTGTCATTCAATATTTAGTGCTATTTTGTGTGAAATTATGTCTATGTTCTGGCGAACTTGAAATATTCGCGTTTTTTTTTTTTTTACTTGCTACACCGAAATATACTCATGTATGTATGTATGTATGTATGTATGTATGTATGTATGTATGTATGTATGTATGTATGTATGTATGTATGTGTTGTGGCGAGAGGCATGACACCACATGCGAGAATAGGTGTTAATCGCAAGAAGCTGTAAGGTGTCGTGGCAGTTTGTCGCAATATCGTTTACTAGCAATATAACCCGGCCTTGCCCGGGATTAAATTACGATTATTAAGCTAATCAAGTTCTATCGACGTCATTTTGGGCGAAATCCGTTGAAATTGATTATATTAAATATATACAATATAATATAATATAAATATATATGGGCAACACATACCAACACACATACACACACGTACGTACGTACGTACGTACACATATTCCATGTTTTGTGCACGCATACATGTTCATAAACAGAAATGAATGGGAAAAAAGTTGTTAAATTTGTAGATTAACACTCGCACGATTTTCACTAAGAAAAAAATCGGGTTTTTTTGCGTGGAAGCAACTACTCTGGCCTCCTAATATGCTACAAAACCCTTTTTGTGGTTCATGAAACGGAGTGGGGTGTAGTGGAAGCCTCGGAAATTGTACCCATTTATATTGTGTAATTCACTGACAAATTGTTACCTACCTCTTTGTTTCTTTGTTGTTAAATAAATGGATTGTCAACAAAGCACTTTTCACTCGGCGTAAAATAAAAATAAAACTCTTTCGCACCCAAAGTAATGTGTGTGTGAGAGAGAGAGGGGGGAGAAAGATGAACGATTTAAAATAAATAAATGATTTAAAATAAATATATTGTAATTGTTGTGTAAGAAAGTATATACACTATGATTATAAAATATAATGTCTTTCAAAAACATCCTAAATTTGAACACTATATCTTGTGTTTAAGAAAAAACAAAACATTTTACATTTTATTTTTTATGAACGTCGTCACTTACTCTCTCTCTCTCTCTCTCTCCCTCTCTCTCTCTCCCTCTCTCTCTCTCTCTCTCTTTCTCACTTTATCTTTCCCTTTTTTTGTTTAGACGGTGTGAAACTCTCTGCCTCTCTTCCATTTTTCTTTACCTTGTTTTTTTTTTGTTAGACGCTGGTCAAACTATCTCCCATTCTTCCTTACACATAATTTTTCTTTACTATTTTTGTTAGACGTTGCAAAACACTCTCTCTCCCTCACGCACACACTTTCGCTTGGCTATGGCTAGAAGGGACTTAACTCATGTAATCAATCTTCAAAATAGGTAAAAGCTATGGCTGAAAATAGATTTTTACCGCTAAAAGCTATAGCTGAAAATAGATTTTTACTAATATCCGCGGGTGCCTCGGGAAAAAAATAAGTTGACAAAACCCAGATAGGATGTTGACGAATGTCCTCCTGAAATTGGAGCGACATGCGTGCAAAGTTGTGGACGTGCATAAATTACAATCACGTACACACACACACACACACACACACACACACACATCATGCCTTTTATAGATACAGATTAGTTCATGTATGGTTCTTGGGGAGTTCCCCGGATTGTTACGTTGTTGTTACCTTGCTTCGTTATATATTTTAATGTTACTACATGGTTATAGTGTTGAAATGTATCGCCAATTGTTAAATAGGCGATGCATCACTATGTATGCATGTGGATATACATATATATATATATATATATATAATTGTATAAGAGAGTTTGTGTGTGTGTGTGTGTGTGTGTGTGCGGATGTTCTTTATACATTCGAAAACTGAGTTGCCGATTTTAATGTATGGGGTATCAAAAGATTCAGTAATCTTTCGGCAGTCCATAGTCTGCTTCTATTTTGTTAATTTACACTGCATGCAAAAATAGAGACATACTAAAATAAAGATTAATGTATATTTTTTCGAATTTCATTTTTTTTTCTTACAATAGTGAAAAAAATATGCTACAAAAGAAAAAAACCTAATCTCTTCTGAAACAATTATAAAGCAAGGACGATTGTAGAAAACCGAAGGCGAGTCTCAAGAGAGAAGGGAGGTAAGACTTTCCCAAGATCAACATGGACATGTCAGATTGAGTATCAATACAGAAGGAAGGTGAGACTTTCCCAAGATCAGCATAGACATGCTGATGAAGTCAGATGAAGTCTCAAATGAAGTCTCAAAAGAGGTCCAATACAATAGCTCTAAGAAACAGAACATGTACAAATTTGTTCTTCACAATTCCTGGAACTGCTTTTAACTGTGATCCATCTTATTCTTATAAAAATGTTAATTCTGTCCAAATTAGTGTGCTTACACTCAAATTGTCGTTTCTGCAAAGTTTATGGCAAAGCTAACGGCATGCGCTGCTTAGGCGGTAAGGTAAGGTTGCCAACACTACCAGCTCCTCCTCAACCTCTTATGGATCTTCTGGAAGGCACTTCGATCCAGTCAAAGGACTTCCACAACAATATCAGATAATACAAAACTACATTTTAAATGACATCGTTTGGTGCATCTAAGGAGATAGTTGAAGATGGATTTATACTGACGTTCAAAGTTGAGGACAAGTCTATCAGCAAGTCTATTGGTTCCGTTACCCACAAATGAACAACCAAAGTTCCTCCAAATTTACTTTTTGGGTGATGTAGGGCAACTAACCTGAAGGAAGTGTCAAACTTTCAGACGATGAGTCGTGTTAGACGCAGCGCCCACCGCCGCAAAGGCAAGTATATCCACTAGTAACTTTTCGGTGGGTTCAAAATTCACATACCCCACACCCACAGTTTTCCATGACAGGTTAGGGCCTGAAATTTACTTGTGAAGCAAAAATCAGGCACTTGAACGAGTCTGGAGTTAGTTTATACAGTGTTGATCGCACTTTCTGTTCACTCTACTCACATATGTAGTAAAGTTTTCGTCATCGCTTTTCTCCGTGTTCAAACACTTCCAACGTGTCACATGACTATCCTCTTCGAAATTTTGCTAGGTTTTGCTAGGTTTGCGTATATTAGTATCAAGGAAAGGATAAAATTAAAATACTGAGAACGTGTTTTTCGGGCGAAATCCTAATTCCCTGAATCGAAAACAGGAATCGGAAGAAATTTAGGAAAAGATAAGGGGTGAGGAAGCAAATGTCACTTTGCACATGGTAGAAACAACAGGAAAAGGACAAAATTTCTGGGAAAACTTCCTTTTAAGTTTATATCGAAGAAAACAAACACAAACTACAGAATAGAAAAAGGTCATTTCAACTGGATTTGAGGTGTAGTTTTGCGCGTGCAAACATCACGAGATGACATAATTCGTACAGACGTTTTACCCAGTGTGTGTGTGTGTGTATGTGTGTGTGTGTGTAAGTGTGTGTGTGTGTGTGTGTGTGTGTGTGTGTGTGTGCGTGTGCGTGCGTGCGTTTGTGCATGTGTGTGTCAAAGGAAGTTATTTTATGGCATTCTTTCGTTTGAAGCAGCAAAGAGGTCAACTCGATCATAATTTCCGATCATAATTTCCGTAATTTCAAAAATTTCTTTATGCTTTGAAAAGAGCAGAAATTGAAAGAGGGGAGAAAGTAAAAAGGCAGCATTTTCTTTGAAGTGAGAGCAGAAAGGGAAAGAGAGGAGAAAGTGAAAGATGTATGTACGTGTATATGAAATGGACCTGTGTGGCTGTGTGTATGTGTGCATGTGTATATGTGCATGAGAGAGAGAGTGAGTGAGTGAGTGAGTGAGTGAGTGAGTGAGTGAGTGCTTTTATAGCAAATTGATGCAGGTAGTTTACCCTAACCCGTCTGACTTTTCATGCAATTGAAAAACCGTGTTACTTATGGGATAACACAATATTATATAGATAGATAGATGATAAACAGCTTTCTTTATTATAGTACAGATGTGACTAATTCGTAAAAACATTACTTTCATTATTCACACATTGTCACTCACATATTGCAACAGTTTGTAATTTTGTTTTAAATTAAAAGTGTAAGACTAGTTTCACTTTCTAATGAAACCTGGTCATTTTAGTGCAGTGTCTTTCAAATAACTAAAGTTAGTTGTTGAGATAACGTAGAAGATATGTAAATGAAAATAAAGTTTATTTGGTAGCCGAAAAATTACCGAATCCTTTGATACCCCATACGTCAACATCGGTAACTCAGTTTTCGAATGCATAAGGAACGTAGGTACACACACACACACACAGACTCTCGTTTATATATATATATATATATATACGATATAGTGTATATTTAAACACACAGAGAATCCACTTATATGGATTCTACGCAATAGAAAGAACAGCTAAATTCTATCGCGTAGAATCCCTATAAGTGGATTCTCTATGTGTTTAAATATATACTATATCGTATGACTAATATATAGTCTTTTTGACTAAATTTTTTTACGCGTTAGACCACTGGAAATGTAAATTTTGATTAAATGTTTTTAATTTTAATTAAATTCCATTTCCCTTTGATATGATTAAATACTGTAAGTTTTGGGATAATTTTCGGTTAATACGTTGTCGGTTTTTTATTGTAGCCAACGAAGGACTGCGTCTGCGCAGTGAATTTGAAAAGTTAGTTCGTATAAACACGAGACAGGTAGACTTGTTTGTTTCGTGTGGATATGTTTAACACTAGGTTGGACCTGCTGAAGAAAATCAAACCTTGTGAGTTCTCCATGACTTGCTAAAACATGATCAGAAACCAATTGGTCCAGGATACTAGATGGTAAATGTTTTTCATTTCCAAATTTATTCCTGTCGAATTTTTATCCCAATTTTTTGTAGTCATAGAACCTAGCTGTTCTTTCTAATGCGTAGAATCCCTATAAGTGGATTCTCTATGTGTTTAAATATACACTATATCGTATGACTAATATATAGTTTTTTTGACTAAAATTTTTTCACGCGTTAGACCACTGGAAATGTAAATTTTGATTAAATGATTTTTATTTTAATTAAATTCCATTTCCCTTTGATATGATTAAATACTATATATATATATATATATATATATATATATACAGTAGCAGAGATACTCGACGTTGCTCGAGACTAAAATGGTAGGTGATACGGGAAAGTGAAGCATTGACGAAAAATCATTTGTGGAGTAAATTCCACTGTAAAAGAAAAGGCAACACCTATTTTTATATCCAAACGGCTTTGGACCAGGTCAATAAAGAACTAGAAAGACGAGTAAGGCTAGATATAATTGAAGAAGTCGGTCATTCAGGCTGGGCAGCTCCGGTGGTTTATTTAAAGAAAAATATTAATAAACTAAGAGTGTGTGCGGACTTTTCAACTGGATTAAATGACTGTTTAGTCGAATACAACTATCCCATACCAAGCCCAGAAGGAGTGTTTTCAAAGCTAAAGGGATGAAAAGTGTTCTCGAAGATGGACCTCTCGTGGACGCCTATCTACAGATAACAGATAAAGGAATATTGCGCACACCTTTTAACAGTCAACATACACTGTGAATTGTATAATTTCAAGTGGCTTTCTAATGGTGTAAAAGTGGCATCTGCCAAATTCCAACAAGTGATGGACGCAATATTAAATAATTGTGACTTTGTTATCGCTTATCTCGATAGTATTTTGATAAAGAGCGAGACACTGGAGCAACACTTCGATCGAACATATTAAAAAAGTATTCGGAAAAATAAATGAGTACGCGTTTAGACTAACAGAGGAAAAGTGAATTTTTGATGAAAATAATCAAATATTTGGATCAACTAATTGACGAAAGGAGACGAAGGCCAGACCCATCAAGGGCGACAGCAATACAGAATATGCCTCTCTCAACCAACGTAAAATTGTTACAAGCATTTTTAGGCTTGGTTAACTACTATCAAGTATATATCCCGAACATACACAACACAACGGCTCCACTAAAGAAGCTGTTAAAAAAGGATTCCAAAGGGTTTTGATCAAAAAAATGTCAGAGGGCATTTGATGAACTAAAAAGCGTGTTAATTTCAAATTTATTGCTTAGACACTTCGATCCAAAGTTGGAAACGATATTGGTAACCGTTGCTAATGAGTACGGGGTAGGTGATGTACTCCAAAAGTAAAGAGTCCATCGATTTTGCGGGTCCGTTAAATGGTTATTATTACTTAGATGTCAGCCAAAAAGCCACAGCTCACGTGTCAAGGACGCTATTACTAGCGGGAAAAAAATTGTAGCCAAATTAGAAAAGAGGCATTGCCGATTATATTTGGCATAAAGAAGTTCCACAGGTTGTTTATACATGGTAGACAGTTTAGACTACAAACCAACCATCGCCTGTTGCTAACGATTAGTGGATCCAAGAAAGGAATCCCAGAACATTGTACGTAAGTTATCAATATCTCTAGAGGAGATAAAGCGACACGCGTCAAAAGATAAATTCATTAATGAAACCAAAAACCTCTCTGGTCTGCCAAATAAAACTAAAAAAGGTCTGGTAAGAAAAGAAACAAGATCTAAACATATATTCAACATGCGACAGTCCAAAGGGTAGTGATACCTAAGACTCTACAAAAAAGAATGTTGAAAGAATTCCATATTGGACATCCAGCGATCGCAAAGATGAAAGTGCTTATGCAAAGTTATGTGTATTGGCCGAAGATGGAGAAGGCAGTTGAAAACGTAGTAAAAGAGGATGTGCAATGGCAGCGAAATTGCCTACTGAAAATGGGAGCTTTGGCCATCAGTAAAAAGTCCATGGGCGAGACAACACATCGATTTTGCGAATCTGTTAAATGGTTATTACTACATAATAGTAGTTGATAGTTTTACAAAATGGCCTGAAATTGTTAAGTGCAAAGGACCAACCTCCGCAACACTCATAATTTTGCACGAATTATTCGCAAGATTTGATGATTGTATCTGATAATAGAACACAATTTGTGTCCAGTAAATTTAGAAAATTCTGTGAAATGTTCACAGTGGAAGAAAAAAATGATAGCGCCTTACCATTCCAGATCAAATGGACAGGCAGAGCGCTTTGTGGACACATTCAAAAGAGCTTTGAGAAAAGCAAACAAGGAAGCCACAGACGAAGGGTATATAGGGTGACACCGAACACCTATACACCAGCAGGAAGTTCACCAGCCGAACTGATGTTCGCGAGGAAGGTAAAATCAATTTTTGATAAACTGTTGCCTGGCGAGGAAAGAAAAAGTACCAGAAAAGACAATCCAAAATTTTTCAAAATTGGTGATAATATGTACATGAGGTCGTATAAAAACGGTAAACAATACTGGGAGGAAGGAAAACTTACAAAGAACATAGAGAAAATGATGTATGGAGATAAAATTAGAAAAAGTATTGAAAAAAGACACAGAAAATCAACCAGACAGAACCTATGGAATGGCTGTATGACACATTCCAAGTACCAACACTGTTACAGGTGGTTGAACCCGTGCATACAAGTAGAAGAAAAATCTAACACAGAGTTCTTAGACGCCAAATAGACACCAAAAGAAAAAATAGTAAGTTGGAAGAAACGCTAAAAAATACTTGCTTTCCAAGGAAAAAAGAATTAAAAGGGGAGATGTTGTAGTGAAAATGGTACACTCCTTCCCATGTGTTATGAATAAGCCACTATAAAGTTAGACAGTCAGTCGTTGTAGGAGGTCAGTAGTGATAGAGTTGTTGTACGAGTTCTCAGTTGGAGTCAGTATCAGTTACGTGATATATACGAGTTCAAGTAGAAACGTTTCAAAGACGTTGTCTAGCGGAGCTATCTGCGATTGCACGATAGACATGTCAAAGATAATAAGACGTAGAATACCGCCACAACATAATGGTGGCGACAAGAATATTGCAGTGCCGACAATAACATACAAGTGGACCAGGATTCACACCATAACTGTGTGTGTGTGTGTGTGTGTGTGTGTGTGTGTGTGTGTGTGTGTGTGTGTGTGTGTGTGTGTGTGTGTGTGTGTGTGTGTGTGTGTGTGTGTGTGTGTGTGTGTGTGTGTGTAAGGTCATTAAGAATGAAGTGTCCGATTTTGAAGTGAAAGTTTATTATACTTTATCTCAACAAAAAGCAATGTAGCTAATCAAAGTATGCACCTAAATTATCAACAGAATTTTGTCATTTTATCGGTAGCTTATTTATGCGGCAGCGGAGAATCCTGGAGAGAAAGAAGTGATGAAATCATGAAAAGCTGTTGTTGCATCTACTTCAGATTTGAAGTTTTTTCCTTGCAAAATGTTGCCAGTTGATGCAAGGTCTGGTGGATATGGTGGATGATAGAGTACTTCCGAGTTCAGTTCCTGTCACTTGAGTAGCGTTCGTTGTGCAACATGTCGCCGAGCATTGTCTTGCAAAAGAATTGACCTGTCTCTATTGACCAATCTCGGTTATTTAATTGCAAGTTCACTCATTATTTCATCCAATTGGTTGATGTATACATCCGCTGTAATTGACTTACCAGATCTCATGAAGATGTAGTGGATAACATCAGCGCCGAACCCCCAAACAGACACCATAAGCTTTTGGCGCGGGGGGGGGGTGAATATTCTTTTTGGATTGTATTTTGGCACTTCGTCTCTATCCAACCACCGTGTAAAACGCTTGCTATTGTTGAAAAGAATCCAGTTTTCATCACTCGTAACGATACGATGCAAAAACAATGGGTCATTTGATGCTCGTTCAGTTTGTGTGGTACCCACTTGTCCAGTTTCTTTACCTTGCCGATTTCTTTCAGATGGTCCGTTACATATGATAAATATATCCTTTCGAAGAACCAGTAAACTGTATCATGTCAAAAAGTTAACCTTGAACAAACAGACCCGTCTTCTATTGTCACCATCAATGCTTTAATGACAAGCCAAAACTCATGCCGGATCGGTCATCGTCCAGGACAAGTACTGCGTTATCCAGTGGGAAACCAGACTGGGGTCGAAAAGTCTGCTCCTGGAACAAACTCGCAAAACAAACTAACTACCAGGTAACCAAAACCAGGATAACCATAACCCAAGACCTGTGGGGATACCAACAAAAGCACCACCTAAAGAACAACGCATAAAATGGATTAGAGAGGATTATAGAGATGC
The DNA here is from genome assembly GCF_006345805.1 of Octopus sinensis. Lineage (NCBI taxonomy): Eukaryota > Metazoa > Mollusca > Cephalopoda > Octopoda > Octopodidae > Octopus > Octopus sinensis. Next base: position 25,951,206 of record NC_043014.1, on the reverse strand, counting down.
TTTGAAAGCTGTCTATGCAGCCCAACTAAGTCCAGGCAATAACCTCATTGTACAAACATACATTTCATGGGGAAACTTAGTAGACAGTGAAGTACAGAGAGATATAGACGCAAATAGATTAAGTAATGTACGTAGAGACATCATTAAAGGGTAAATGACGCTAAAATTAGCCAAATTAGGACACAAATATCCCATGGTCGACAAATGAAAACAGCAACAATGTAAAATGAAATACGTAACAGATGCATAGTGTACGAGCAGTACATCCCAGCGAAGAAGCTGAAGAAATAATAGCGAAGAACAGGTATGCAGAAAAAGAGGAGAAAGTAGACCTACCGCAAGAACACCAGAATAGATATGGCACAAAATTTGAGGTGAATGATAAAGAGAAGTTCAAAGAAGCAAAATAAGATATGCGAGAACTCATCAAGACTGAGTTTAGTGACATGATCAACAAAGACCGCTACCAAAGCTCTCAAACAGCATAAAACATAACATATATATAATGTTGGTCTTAGACAGATTATAGAAATAAAGGAAATGACCCAACAACCTTAAATAACCTAATCTGTTCCACTGCTAAAGTTGTAACTGCTCAATTAGGTATGAGGACTACACAGAAAAGGACCAACCATATCAATATACCCCTTAAGTGAAAAGCAGCAATACATAAAGAGATAGAATTTTTGTGTGCGGATGTATCAGTTCTCGATGAACTTGCTACAGGAGTAAACGTAAAGACGAAACAAGCAAGAAAAATCAAGCAAAAATATATATTGACGATCTGAAGCTGATTGCTAGAAATGACAAAGAGCTCGTATGGCTGTTAATAACTGTTAAAGAGTCCAACAATGACATCGGGATGGATTTTTGCCTTGATAATTGTGCTAAAGTACAGAAAACTGGATGCTGCGGCTTGTGTGCAAACACGAAAGCAGCGAGAATTCACATTCTATTGCCAAGAAAGTTTGCAAATTCGCAAATAGATGAAGAACCTGTAGCCACTGCTACAAAACAAGTAAAACGGACAAAACAGACTGCAAAAGAAAACAGGCAGAAACAAATTAAGGAGCGGCGGGATTAGCAGCCTCTGCATGGTCACTATATACTTCGAAGCCGAAATACTGATGTAAACCAAGGAACAATACATCAGTGGCTGAGAAATTCAGGACTGAAAGCAGAGACTAAAGGTTTCGTATTGGCGGCACAAGATCAAAGTTTGCTTACCAAAAACCACATAGCTAACGTTCTTCAAAACTGTTCTGGCCCTAAATGCAGATTCTGCGATACATTTGATGAAACAATAGATCATCTCGTCTGGAGATGTCCTGTGCTGGCGCCAAAAGAATACAAAAATCGCCACGATAGGGTAGGACAGTATTTACAGTATTTATTGTTTACATTAGTAAACACTAAAACAACATTAAAAACACTAAAAACAACAACAACAACACCAATGATAACAATAATAAAAATAATAATAATAATAATAATAATAATAATAATAATAATAATAATAATAATAATAATAATCAATTCTTTTTTATTGGCCACAAGGGCTGACACGCATGATTACATAAAGGGACAAGACAGGACGAAAGGTTACAAAGGGTTTTGCCTTTTTTTTAAAAACATCGAGTAAAAATCTTTATAACAACTTATAAAATTCAACAATGAAAAACTCCCAAAAGGGGGAGACGTCTCGAAAGGTTCCTGGTGGAAAAAACCCTACAAAAGCCAACGGGAGCCTGGTCAAAAAAAGGGGGTGTAGAGAGTCCCCTTTCTTCTCCTTTTACATTACCTTTTTCTTTGAAATCACAGGCGAAACCTGAGAACTGGTCCATTTATACAGGCCAGTCTCGCACAATTCACCCACCTTTCATAAAACTTGCTATCGGACAGCACTTTCCTCTCTAACCTCATCTTCCTTTTCAAGTGAAACTTGAAAAAGTTGATGAGGCCTTGACCAAAGAGGAAAGTGTCTGTCTTTAGCCCTTTCAAACGAGTCCACCACACCACCTCTTTCGCCACAGCCACTAGGCACAAGAAAACGGCCTCGCCCTCCTTGTTAAAGGAGGTCGGCGGGGCAATCTTCACTATGGATTCGGCCGATAGTCGGATCCGTCCTACACGTGACAGTAGCTGTTCGACATAAACCCATATTTCAGCAATACTCGGGCACTGAACGAGTGCGTGCAGAACGGTTTCGTCGTCCTGGCAACACCTCAGGCAGGCTCGGCTGACGGCACTTCCGTGCCGGTAGAGTTTATCTCGAACAGGCGGAGCCCCTCGGTAGCACTGCCAAGCGAGAGACCTCTGGAAATTATCCATCGGCCCCGGCCCGAAAGTCCTCCCGAACAGACCGCACAGTTCGTCATCTTCAACGCCTAGAGTTTCCCCGAGAACGTCGTCGCATTTTTCCTCCACTAACCCTCTATAGAACGCTAGAGTGGAGCTGTAACCGACCGCATTGCCCGCCTGGTGGAGGGCGGAGAGGGCTTGACGGCACTCGAGGTGCCAAGCGCCCTTTCTCGGTCTACGTTTGATCCAGGTCTGCAGCTCCGTCAAAGAGACGAGCTGCGGAAAATCGCGTCTGACAAAAGACGACCACACCTGTTCACCGTCTAGGAAGCGCTTGAGATGCCGCAGCCTGAGCGCATGTCTGCGCAACAGCAACCACGGCATTCCAAGGCCTCCGTTCAGCGGTCGTTGACAGCAGATGGATCGCCTGACCAGTGGCACCTGACCCTTCCACAAAAAGTCGAAGAGCAGGCGTACCAGCTTGGCCAACCAGCGGTCGGGACAAGGGACGACGGTCAAGCGGTAATAGATGACGGATGCGATGTACGCATTCGCCACCTCCGCTCGACCTTTCAGGGACAGCTTCCTCTCGGCCCATTTCTGGGTGAGACGTGCCACCCTGCTCGTCACCTCTTCCCAGTTCTTATCCACCTGGAGGTCCGGACCGAACCAGACCCCGAGCAGTTTAACGGGTCCGTCTGTCCAGCGCCCTACGACGCTGTTGGACGGCATGGGCTTGCCTCTCCAGGTGCCCAGTTGCAAGCCCACAGACTTTTCCGCGTTAATCTTTGCCCCTGTCACCGCTTCGTACTGGTTTAGCGTCTCGCCAATCAGGCCAATGTGCCTGTGGCTCGACACCACCACGGTGACGTCGTCGGCATAAGCAGACACGCTGTTTCCGCCTCCTAGATCGCGCGGGATGCCCCTCAAAGCCTCCAACTTGCGCAGTAATGGCTCGAGAGTCAAAATGTACAAGAGGGAGGAGAGAGGGCATCCTTGGCGGACCGAACGCGAGATGTCGAACGGTTCCGAAAGGTGACCGTTCACCCGTATCACCGAGCAGATGTTGCTGTATAAAGCAGCGATCCACCCGCGGAAGACTGGACCGAAGCCGGCTGCCTTGAGGACAGCTGCCAGGTACCGATGGTCGACCCTATCGAAGGCTTTACTCTGATCCAAGTTGATCAAAGCCCCACCCGCGCCAGCGTCGTTACCCACCCTCTCTATGATGTAGCGCATGAGATGGAGGTTGTCGTGTATCGACCTGGTCGGCACGGCGCATGTCTGCGTCCCGCCGACCAGCTTGTCCACGACAAGCGCCAATCTCTTGGCTAGCACCTTGGCCAAAATCTTCAACTCTGCATTGAGCAGAGTGATGGGCCGGAAATTCCCTATAACGTCCCCCTTGTTTGGGTCCTTCTTTAGCAAAGCCACCACCCCTCGACAGACAAAAGCAGGAATTCTCCCGTTTTGCTGCCAGTTGCAGTAGACGTTTGCCAACAGGTCCGCAAACAAGTCTGGCATTGAAAAGTAAAGCTCGTAGGGCAGACCATCCAAACCCGGCGATCTACCTCTCGTGCAACTCTTCATCGCTTCCTGTACTTCCCAGGCAGATATCGGTCCTTCGCAGCACTCTGCCTCGCTGTCCGAGAGTTGCGGCAGTCCGTCCAGGTACACACCGAAGTCTGTACCGTTGGTGTCCGTTCCACCGCTCGTCCCAAACAGTTGAGCAAAGTGCCGCTGAAGCACCGTACACATCTGCTTCGGTTGGGTAACCTCGCGCCCGTTCTGGTCCACCAAAGACCGAATGGTTGCTCTGTTGCCTCGCTTCGCCTCCGCCACGCGGGCCCATCGAGCGGCTCTAGTCTCCCCCTCCCCGCTTAGCGAACGTGCCTTAGCTCTGACAACGCAGCCTTCGTGTTTGGCGTCGAAGTGTTGGTCGAGGGCCAACCTTGCCGCCAACACGTCGGTCGCGATGCCAGTGTCAAGAGCCTCGTCTAGTTTCTTAACTAAATCCCGCTCTCTCTTCCTACGTTCAATAGCTAGAGTCTTACTATACCTAATCGACTCTACTCTAATTGCTCTCTTGAGGGCAAACCACCAGTTGTTGTTGATGATTGCCCCCGTGAGCGCCCGCTTAACTAGTAAACTAATCCGGTCTCTGTAAGCTTTGCACGCCGTTAACGACGCGTTCAGCTTCCAGTAGCCGGGTCCCTGTCTATGTAGCCTATCTAAGTCGACCGTACAGATCACTAATTTGTGGTCCGTATATTCGACTAGGTGGAATTGTGGACACCCTACGCTGTCCTTATCCGCTGGCCTACAAAACACTCTATCTAAGTACGATCTAGACGACCCGATGCGGTTTGTCCAAGTCCACATTGGCACATTCGGGTTGTCTAGTCGAAACCTGTCGGACAGCTGAAAGCGGCCGAGTAGGTTGGCGAGGCTCTTGCACCCTCCCCCTCCTATCAGACGCTCCCCTGCCCACCCGATCGAAACGTTCGTCTAAGACAGCGTTCCAATCCCCAACTAGTACTAGAGTGCGTGACGTTCCCAGGAAAACTTCCAGACGTTTGAAATAATCCGACTGCCCTGCTCCTGTCGGAGCGTAGGCAGCCAGCAGTCTGAAAGCACCGCCGTCACTACCGTCCACGTCGAGGACCACCAACTTACCTTCCGGATCCAAGAAGACTGTCCTTATTTTCAGGTCCAGGCCCTTCCGAAACAACACCGCAGTACCACCACCGCCCGCTCCCGGCCGACACGGAGATAGAAATATCTCGTATCCGCCGAAAAGGGCTGCGAGTTCCTGCGGGTCGGAGAGCCTGGTTTCACTGATGGCTGCTACATCCACATCATGAAACCTCAGGTCGTTTAACAGGTGACCCTGTTTCCAAGGTGACCCGAGGCCTCTCACATTCAAGCAACCGATTCTAAGATTTGCCATGTCTCAAAGTAGGGGAAAAAAAAAAACGGAGAAAAAAGGCTCTACTTACTGTTGTTGGTGGTGGGGGTGGCTCCCTTGTGCTTTTGCACGGGTGCTTCCACAATGTTTTTATAAAGTTTCTTCGAGAAACTTTTCCCTAGCGATCCCACATCGTTAGGGAATATTTGTTTGATTTCATCATATGTTTTTGCATTTATTTTTATTGTGAGAATGTGTGCTGGTGTGTGTTTTGTGTTGGTATGATGAAATCGTTATATTTGTACTAGTTTTGTTTTTTAAGTACTCCACTAGTTTTTGGTTCTTTGTGTTTATTGATGTAATTGTGTCTGTGTGTGTTTGTGTGTGTGGCAGTGGCAGTAGTGGTGTCGAAAGTGTTGTTGTTGTTTGTTGTTGTGAGTGTGTGTTGTTGTTGTTGTTGTTGTTGATGTTGGGAAGCACTATTTGTTCGTGCTTCCCCTGTAAATCTTTTTGTTTCTTCCTCCTTTTCTTCTTTGGAGGCACTATACTCCATTCTCCTTTGTTGGAATCAGAGCTCGCACAATCCGACTCTTCATCCGGCAAAGGAATGGTTGAGGGGTCTGCTTCAGTAGCAGGACGAAAAGTTTCTGGTTCCACCGGTATCGGTGGTGCCGCTGCTCCTGTTACTGTTGATGTCGCTGCTGTCGACCTTCGAGGTACTGGTGTCGGTGTTGGTTTGGTGGTGGTTGTCGGTGTTGGTTTGGTGGTGGTTGTTGTTGTTGGAGGTGGTGTTGCTCGTCTTGGTGCTGGTGTTGGTGATGGTGTTGGTGGTGTGGCATCCTTTGGTGTTTCTTGCTGTTTTTGTTGTTTCTGTTGTTGTTGCTTGTGTTGTTGTTGTTGTTGTTGTTGTTGTTGCTGCTGCCTCTTGCTATATTCTTCCATTCTCTTTTTTTGAATGGGGCAGTCCCTTTTTAGGTGGCTTTCGCTACTGCAGAGGAAACATTTTGGCTTTCGCCCCTCTACAATAACATTTAGCCTTGTCCCATCCAGCAAGATGACAAAGTCAGGTATGGCATTGATGTTTTCCTGCTGGATCTGTACCAGCAGTTGAATTCCCATGCCTGACCAGTTCTTTTCTCGTACCCTCCGAACATTCAGAATAGTGGCAGTGTCCTCTATGCCATAGAGGACAGCCGCCACTAGCCATGAGATTTTCTGTTCGGGGGGTATTGTGCTTATAGTTATTTTTTTGTACCTTACGCCCGAGGTACGTCGGGACGAGGAACAAATGTTCATTTTGCAAGGGCGAAATGGCGTTCGCCCTTGCAAGCTCCTCTGTTGGGAAGCGAACCTCCACGGTTCCAAATCGCTTCCCTCTTGTCACATAGCTCTTCTGGCCCCAAATGGGCTTCAGAGCCATCTCTAACTGTTGTGGTGTGGCGTTAAACAATCTTTTAGTTTTCTTTTCGAAGACTTTATAAAAGATTGTTCTTTTGTTTGTCTCTTGTGTGAGTTGTTGAGGTGTGTTGAGGAAAACACTGTTCCCCTCCTTTCTCAACAAATCTTGTGCCATCTTTATGTCCTCCATCGTTATATCTACATCTTCCGAAATTTGCTTCGCAGCAGAAGCAAAATCGTTAGAGTTTTTTAACATTTTTTTGTTGGTTCTTGTCTGTATTTTTGTCTGCTATAAGTTTCTTTTCCTCCCTCTTCGGTACAGCATCACTTGTTGAAGGCAGAGGAGGGAAATCAGAGTGACGTCGAACGCGACGTCCTGGCTTGCATTCTCCTTTTGAACCGAGCGCGTGCACTCCGGTTCGGAAGGAGGATCTTTGTTGCCTTTTACGGCTTGAAATGGGTTGTACGTAACCCGTGACGTTGCCTTTTGTTCTTGTGGAGGGGGTGTTGCAAGAAGGAGGGAAGAGCCAGCAGCTCGTTTTAAAGCCATTTTGTAAATGTGTGTGTGCATAAAAAATGTCAATTTCAATATAATAAAGAGCAATTTCACCCCGAAGGGGCAAAACTTCGCCCAACCGACGAGCTCCGCAAGAAGCCGGTCGGCTTGGCTACAAAAATATTTAAAAATATTCAAGCTTATTAAAAAATTTCCAATAAAATTGGCACAAAACTCACAGAGCTGATCCACGTACGTCCATCGGCGTCGGGAGGAATAATAATAATAATCAATTCTTTTTTATTGGCCACAAGGGCTAACACGCATGATTACATAAAGGGACAAGACAGGACGAAAGGTTACAAAGGGTTTTGCCGTTTTTTAAAAACATCGAGTAAAAATCTTTATAACAACTTATAAAATTCAACAATGAAAAACTCCCAAAATGGGGAGACGTCTCGAAATGTTCCCGGTGGAAAAAACCCTACAAAAGCCAACGGGAGCCTGGTCAAAAAAAGGGGGTGTAGAGAGTCCCCTTTCTTCTCCTTTTACATTACCTTTTTCTTTGAAATCACAGGCGAAACCTGAGAACTGGTCCATTTATACAGGCCAGTCTCGCACAATTCACCCACCTTTCATAAAACTTGCTATCGGACAGCACTTTCCTCTCTAACCTCATCTTCCTTTTCAAGTGAAACTTGAAAAAGTTGATGAGGCCTTGACAAAGAGGAAAGTGTCTGTCTTTAGCCCTTTCAAACGAGTCCACCACACACCCTCTTTCGCCACAGCCACTAGGCACAAGAAAACGGCCTCGCCCTCCTTGTTAAAGGAGGTCGGCGGGGCAATCTTCACTATGGATTCGGCCGATAGTCGGATCCGTCCTACACGTGACAGTAGCTGTTCGACATAAACCCATATTTCAGCAATACTCGGGCACTGGACGAGTGCGTGCAGAACGGTTTCGTCGTCCTGGCAACACCTCGGGCAGGCCCGGCTGACGGCACTTCCGTGCCGGTAGAGTTTATCTCGAACAGGCAGAGCCCCTCGGTAGCACTGCCAGGCGAGAGACCTCTGGAAATTATCCATCGGCCCCGGCCCGAAAGTCCTCCCGAACAGACCGCTCAGTTCGTCGTCTTCAACGCCTAGAGTTTCCCCGAGAACGTCGTCGCATTTTTCCTCCACTAACCCTCTATAGAACGCTAGAGTGGAGCTGTAACCGACCGCATTGCCCGCCTGGTGGAGGGCGGAGAGGGCTTGACGGCACTCGAGGTGCCAAGCGCCCTTTCTCGGTCTACGTTTGATCCAGGTCTGCAGCTCCGTCAAAGAGACGAGCTGCGGAAAATCGCGTCTGACAAAAGGCGACCACACCTGTTCACCGTCTAGGAAGCGCTTGAGATGCCGCAACCTGAGCGCATGTCTGCGCAACAGCAACCACGGCATTCCAAGGCCTCCGTTCAGCGGCCGTTGACAGCAGATGGATCGCCTGACCAGTGGCACCTGACCCTTCCACAAAAAGTCGAAGAGCAGGTGTACCAGCTTGGCCAACCAGCGGTCGGGACAAGGGACGACGGTCAAGCGGTAATAGATGACGGATGCGATGTACGCATTCGCCACCTCCGCTCGACCTTTCAGGGACAGCTTCCTCTCGGCCCATTTCTGGGTGAGACGTGCCACCCTGCTCGTCACCTCTTCCCAGTTCTTATCCACCTGGAGGTCCGGACCGAACCAGACCCCGAGCAGTTTAACGGGTCCGTCTGTCCAGCGCCCTACGACGCTGTTGGACGGCATGGGCTTGCCTCTCCAGGTGCCCAGTTGCAAGCCCACAGACTTTTCCGCGTTAATCTTTGCCCCTGTCACCGCTTCGTACTGGTTTAGCGTCTCGCCAATCAGGCCAATGTGCCTGTGGCTCGACACCACCACGGTGACGTCGTCGGCATAAGCAGACACGCTGTTTCCGCCTCCTAGATCGCGCGGGATGCCCCTCAAAGCCTCCAACTTGCGCAGTAATGGCTCGAGAGTCAAAATGTACAAGAGGGAGGAGAGAGGGCATCCTTGGCGGACCGAACGCGAGATGTCGAACGGTTCCGAAAGGTGACCGTTCACCCGTATCACCGAGCAGATGTTGCTGTATAAAGCAGCGATCCACCCGCGGAAGACTGGACCGAAGCCGGCTGCCTTGAGGACAGCTGCCAGGTACCGATGGTCGACCCTATCGAAGGCTTTACTCTGATCCAAGTTGATCAAAGCCCCACCCGCGCCAGCGTCGTTACCCACCCTCTCTATGATGTAGCGCATGAGATGGAGGTTGTCGTGTATCGACCTGGTCGGCACGGCGCATGTCTGCGTCCCGCCGACCAGCTTGTCCACGACAAGCGCCAATCTCTTGGCTAGCACCTTGGCCAAAATCTTCAACTCTGCATTGAGCAGAGTGATGGGCCGGAAATTCCCTATAACGTCCCCCTTGTTTGGGTGCTTCTTTAGCAAAGCCACCACCCCTCGACAGACAAAAGCAGGAATTCTCCCGTTTTGCTGCCAGTTGCAGTAGACGTTTGCCAACAGGTCCGCAAACAAGTCTGGCATTGAAAAGTAAAGCTCGTAGGGCAGACCATCCAAACCCGGCGATCTACCTCTCGTGCAACTCTTCATCGCTTCCTGTACTTCCCAGGCAGATATCGGTCCTTCGCAGCACTCTGCCTCGCTGTCCGAGAGTTGCGGCAGTCCGTCCAGGTACACACCGAAGTCTGTACCGTTGGTGTCCGTTCCACCGCTCGTCCCAAACAGTTGAGCAAAGTGCCGCTGAAGCACCGTACACATCTGCTTCGGTTGGGTAACCTCGCGCCCGTTCTGGTCCACCAAAGACCGAATGGTTGCTCTGTTGCCTCGCTTCGCCTCCGCCACGCGGGCCCATCGAGCGGCTCTAGTCCCCTCCCCGCTTAGCGAACGTGCCTTAGCTCTGACAACGCAGCCTTCGTGTTTGGCGTCGAAGTGTTGGTCGAGGGCCAACCTTGCCGCCAACACGTCGGTCGCGATGCCAGTGTCAAGAGCCTCGTCTAGTTTCTTAACTAAATCCCGCTCTCTCTTCCTACGTTCAATAGCTAGAGTCTTACTATACCTAATCGACTCTACTCTAATTGCTCTCTTGAGGGCAAACCACCAGTTGTTGTTGATGATTGCCCCCGTGAGCGCCCGCTTAACTAGTAAACTAATCCGGTCTCTGTAAGCTTTGCACGCCGTTAACGACGCGTTCAGCTTCCAGTAGCCGGGTCCCTGTCTATGTAGCCTATCTAAGTCGACCGTACAGATCACTAATTTGTGGTCCGTATATTCGACTAGGTGGAATTGTGGACACCCTACGCTGTCCTTATCCGCTGGCCTACAAAACACTCTATCTAAGTACGATCTAGACGACCCGATGCGGTTTGTCCAAGTCCACATTGGCACATTCGGGTTGTCTAGTCGAAACCTGTCGGACAGCTGAAAGCGGCCGAGTAGGTTGGCGAGGCTCTTGCACCCTCCCCCTCTCCTATCAGACGCTCCCCTGCCCACCCGATCGAAACGTTCGTCTAAGACAGCGTTCCAATCCCCAACTAGTACTAGAGTGCGTGACGTTCCCAGGAAAACTTCCAGACGTTTGAAATAATCCGACTGCCCTGCTCCTGTCGGAGCGTAGGCAGCCAGCAGTCTGAAAGCACCGCCGTCACTACCGTCCACGTCGAGGACCACCAACTTACCTTCCGGATCCAAGAAGACTGTTCTTATTTTCAGGTCCAGGCCCTTCCGAAACAACACCGCAGTACCACCACCACCGCCCGCTCCCGGCCGACACGGAGATAGAAATATCTCGTATCCGCCGAAAAGGGCTGCGAGTTCCTGCGGGTCGGAGAGCCTGGTTTCACTGATGGCTGCTACATCCACATCATGAAACCTCAGGTCGTTTAACAGGTGACCCTGTTTCCAAGGTGACCCGAGGCCTCTCACATTCAAGCAACCGATTCTAAGATTTGCCATGTTTCAAAAGTTAGGGAAAAAAAAAGGAGAAAAAAGGCTCTACTTACTGTTGTTGGTGGTGGGGGTGGCTCCCTTGTGCTTTTGCACGGGTGCTTTAATAATATTTTTGTAAAGTTTCTGAGAGAAACTTTTCCCTAACGATCCCACATCGTTAGGGAATATTTGTTTTATTTCGTTGTAAACTGTTTGTTTTTTTTTTTGTGAGAATGTGTGCTGGTGGTGTGTTGTGTGTAGGTATTATGAAATCTGTAATGTTTGTGCTTGTTTTGTTTTTCAAATACTCAACCAGTTCCTGGTTTCTTGTATTCACTGCTGTAATCGTGTCTGTAATTGTGTCTGTGTTTGTTTGTGTCTGTGGTAGTGGCAGTAGTGGTGTCGAAAGTGTTGTTGTTGTTGTTTGTTGTTGTGCGTGTGTGTTGTTGTTGATGTTGTTGTTGATGTTGGGAAGTACTGTTTGTTCGTGCTTCCCCTGTAAATCTTTTTGTTTTTTCCTCCTTTTCTTTTTTGGAGGAACTATGTTCCATTCTCCTTTGTTGGAATCGGAGCTCGCACAATCCGAGATCTCTTCATCCGGCAAAGGAATGGTTGAGGGGTCTGCTTCAGTAGCAGGACGAAAAGTTTCTGGTTCCACCGGTATCGGTGGTGCCGCTGCTCCTGTTACTGTTGATGTCGCTGCTGTCGACCTTCGAGGTACTGGTGTCGGTGTTGGTTTGGTGGTGGTTGTCGGTGTTGGTTTGGTGGTGGTTGTTGTTGTTGGAGGTGGTGTTGCTCGTCTTGGTGCTGGTGTTGGTGATGGTGTTGGTGGTGTGGCATCCTTTGGTGTTTCTTGCTGTTTTTGTTGTTTCTGTTGTTGTTGCTTGTGTTGTTGTTGTTGTTGTTGTTGTTGTTGCTGCTGCCTCTTGCTATATTCTTCCATTCTCTTTTTTTGAATGGGGCAGTCCCTTTTTAGGTGGCTTTCGCTACTGCAGAGGAAACATTTTGGCTTTCGCCCCTCTACAATAACATTTAGCCTTGTCCCATCCAGCAAGATGACAAGTCAGGTATGGCATTGATGTTTTCCTGCTGGATCTGTACCAGCAGTTGAATTCCCATGCCTGACCAGTTCTTTTCTCGTACCCTCCGAACATTCAGAATAGTGGCAGTGTCCTCTATGCATAGAGGACAGCCGCCACTAGCCATGAGATTTTCTGTTCGGGGGGTATTGTGCTTATAGTTATTTTTTGTACCTTACGCCCGAGGTACGTCGGGACGAGGAACAAATGTTCATTTTGCAAGGGCGAAATGGCGTTCGCCCTTGCAAGCTCCTCTGTTGGGAAGCGAACCTCCACGGTTCCAAATCGCTTCCTCTTGTCACATAGCTCTTCTGGCCCCAAATGGGCTTCAGAGCCATCTCTAACTGTTGTGGTGTGGCGTTAACAATCTTTTAGTTTTCTTTTCGAAGACTTTATAAAAGATTGTTCTTTTGTTTGTCTCTTGTGTGAGTTGTTGAGGTGTGTTGAGGAAAACACTGTTCCCCTCCTTTCTCAACAAATCTTGTGCCATCTTTATGTCCTGGCTTGCATTCTCCTTTTGAACCGAGCGCGTGCACTCCGGTTCGGAAGGAGGATCTTTGTTGCCTTTTACGGCTTGAAATGGGTTGTACATAACCCGTGACGTTGTTTTGTGTTCTTGTGGAGGGGGTGTTGCAAGAAGGAGGGAAGAGCCAGCAGCTCGTTTCAGAGCCATTTTGTAATTATGTGTGTGCAAAAATGTCAATTTCAAAATAAAAAACAGCAATTTCACCCCGAAGGGGCAAAGTTTTCGCCCAACCGACGAGCTCCGCAAGAAGCCGGTCGGTTTGGCTACAAAATATTAAAAAATATTCAAGCTTATTAAAAAATTTCCAATAAAATTGGCACAAAACTCACAGAGCTGATTCACGTACGTCCATCGGCGTCGGGAGGAATAATAATAATAATAATAATAATAATAATAATAATAATAATAATAATAATAATAATAATAATAATAATGCCCTTATGCAGTACCAGGTAGTGGCTCTCATGGCTTCTGATCTTAACTGATTGGAAGTGTTATCATGTACGTTGTTTTGTCTTGGTATAAAAGATGGGCTACAGCAAACATTCTGCTCAATACCACAGATTCGCTTGTCAGTTGTTTGACATTAACCAGTTGAGCATGTCCCTTAGTGTCTGACGATAGGTGCATCTCTGACCACGAGCAGAAGTAGTGGGGGAGCATCATAGCCATGTGTTGAGAGCGATTCTTTGGGGTTTGAATAATACCTCTCTGGAAATATGCTCCTCGTCAAATAACCAAAAGAAAAAGAATGAAGATGGTCTAGAGGAGATAATAAAGAACTTCTTCAGGTCTTCTATCATGCCATGTATTTCCCCAAAAATAAAACTAATACTATACAAACCTACTTAAACTGGAGACAGAAACACCTTGAAGTAAGACCCTACATAGACAGTAACAAACTTGCCAACGTCAGAAGAAAAATTATGAAAAAGAGATTACTAACTGAATTACAGATTGACCAAATTAAACAATCAGTAAAGGATAAACGGAACAAAGTTACAGCTAAAGAAGATACTATAGAGGAAATAATTATAGACCAACCCAGGTCTGGTGAAAATGCAAATGGGATTGAAAGAGTTAATGTAACAGATAAGCAAAGTGAAATACACTCTCAACCAACCATAAAACACTGACGCATATGAAAATCAAATAGATGAAGAAAATTACACAGAAATTGACTCAACTGAACTAGGTTATCTAAAAAATCAAATCATGATCAAATGGCTGAAAATTAAAGAAACCAGTATGAATGAACGTGACACTCCCAGAAATTCACAATTCTAACCAAAACCTGAAAGTAATTGGTAAAATCTGCCTTGCACCTAAGGATATAATTTCAGCTAATGATGATGCATGATAGACCAGGACAATATATTCACTGCGTAATTTGAAAAAACCTGGACCTGTCCCATGATAAAAGCTTATGGGAACAGAAACTATCTCCATTGCTTGAAAATGATCACCTCTCACTCCTCTGGGACTTCACCATTAAAATTGATTGAAAGATAGATGCAAATAGGCCAAACATTATATTGAAGGACTTCAGACAAAAATCATGCCTCCTCATTGATATGACTGACCCAATCGACATAAATTTGCCTGTCAAAACCTACCAAAAATTGAGCAAGTATAAAGACCTTGAAATAGAAATTGGCAAAATGTGGAACCTCAAGACTGAAACAATACCTGTTGTCATAGGTACCCTTAGGAATGAGAGCAAAAGGGGCTGTTCCTACCTATCTCAGATATCTGGGAACCCCAAAATGACAGAAATTCACAAGATATTGCTCATAGGAACTGCCAATATCCTACGTAAAATACTGTCTATACAATCTCAAATTGTAAAACAAATTTATATTTTTATGTTTTCTTAAACATTCTCTAGAACAATACCATGCGCAAAACTAAATACATGACACCCTAGGCATAACACCAACATGAACTTCTAACTTTTTGTCTCCTGAGGTCTCTGGGTGAGACTTGGAGTAACTTGTACAAATACAAAGCAAAATCAAACATAATAATAATAGTGATAATGAACACTGAGCAAATTTAGCGTGTATATAAAATAATCTATTTCCCTCTCTCTTTTTCGTTTCTTTTTTGCAAAACATGTTGAGATGGCGTTTGTAGAACATTATTCGAGTAAAAGGGTCGCTGAGGCAGAAATGAGTGGGAAAATATGTAGAAGAATAGTACAACGCCGGAGGCAATTAAACAAATTCCCCCAACAAATTAAAACTGAATTTGTACATTAAACGCATTTGTACATCCCAGAAATCGGTGCTGTTTAAATTTCAGAAACACAGAGAAGCATCTGATACTTGATGGTACAGAAGAACCTCAATGAATCTATTGAAAACGGGATATTTTCTAGCAAAGACATAGGAGCGGGAATATTTGAAGAGAGAGCAATTCGTATTGATACTGAGATCGATATAAGCAACTTTCCCACCATCACCAACATTATTTCATGTCATTCACTACAGACAAAAAATAGTTGACCTCGGCAAGAATGTGTTGTCTCAGGCCACCATTTCTAAAAATAATGCGGCCAGACTCAATTATATGAGAATTAAATGTGTAAAGAAGCCGAAGTATTGAAAATATATTTACCACACTTATAAAAGCAGTTTCTGTCAGCGATTGAGTTAATTACTTTTGTTGGTTTCTTAATTATTTACCGTCATTGTTTGTGTGCGAGGGTGAATAATTAGCTGGCCTAATGAATTAATATATTAATTTATTTGTTTTCCATTCAGAACTTTTGTGTCGAATTTTAGTGAGAGCTGCACCATTACATTTCACTCCTCCTCTGCCTTCTTTTTCTTCCTCTTCTTCTTCTTCTACTACTACTACTACTACTTCTATTATTATTACTACTACCGCCACTACTACTACTACCCTAATTATTTATGAAGTTTAGCCCTGCAGGGATAAGGATAATATTTAGAAAAAGCATTTCGACCCAATTGAATCCATAGGATTTTAATGATTTTCGTGAAGAAGTAACATACACACACACACACACACACACACAAATACATTCTACATGTGTGTGTGTGTGTGTGTGTGTGTGTGTGTTTGCGCACGTGTTACATGCTTTTTTTGTTCAAGAAACGAGTAAAAGAATAGACAATATAGTTTTTACAGTTTAGTCAGAAAAGATAGGGCAGCATGTTATGTATGACTAATATTATGGTTGTAACTTTGCTTGTGAATATGTATGGCCTAGTACGGCTCTCCGAGTGTTCAAAAGATTCGAACTTAGACTCCGATATATTTACAAGGGATCGATTCCACAAGGTAAAGAAAGGCTATAATGTAAAGAAAAGCATTGAACTAATTCTATCACCATTATCATGGATCTCCAAGTTCCTAGAAATAGCTGTTGAATGTATAACACCTTTCTTCCACCCCTTTAATTTTCTTTGTCGTTTGTGCTCTAAGTAAGTTGGACCTATTAATATAGATATCTATATATTTATACTTAATTATTCATTATCTAAAAGTCTCCACCTTTTGATTTTTCTCGTTTGCATCTATACATATATACATATTTTGTATTTCATACCCAAGCTGTTATATTTAATATATTTAATGTTTTTAATTTGTTTACTCGCATAATTGCCGATATATGTGAATGTGTGTGTGTGTATGTCTTCTGTGTCTGTGTTTGTCTCCCAATACCGATTTACAACCGGTGTTGGTGTGTTTACGTTCCCGTAAGTTCGCGATAGAAAGGACACCGAATGAAACTTAAAAAATAAAAAAGAAAATGAAGTACCGGAGTCGAATCATTCAACTAAAAATTCTTCAAGGCGGTGCCGCAGTATGTGCTGCAGCCTAATGACTGAAACAAGTTGAAAAGATAATTCAACCAAGCACCATCGAAATGTTTCATAAAATAGTAGTAAAGTTGTTTAACCGAGCTATCATCAAAAGCATTCTGGACATTGCCTACACGTCTCTCTTTTTCAATCGCCATGTATCTACGATCTCATTATCCATTGTGGACTTGATTGTTTTTTAAAACGGTAGGGGTTTTATTAAAGAAAATTTGGCTGTTGAACGACCACATAGTGACACCAGATATCAGTTATTTAATCATTATCAAGAAAATTATTTAATAATGGTGATTCGACCTGGTGGATTTAGAATAAAATTTATATTACTATTGTTATTAACACTGTCCCATGACTGAAAACTATGATTTTGGATTCGCTGTTACCGCATCTTTGGAAATAACATCATTTAAATAACCCCAAACAGGTAATGTTCTCTTGAAAGTTTAGCAAAACTTGTTTTAGTTACATTTTCAGGAATATTAAAGGCTTCTTTTTCTTTTTATTTATCTTTTATTTGTTTCAGTCATTGGACTGTGGCCATGCTGAGGCACTGACTTAACGAGTTTTAGTCGGTTGTATCAATTCCAGTACATATTTTCCCAAGTTAGGCACATATTCTATCGGTCTTTTGACGAACTGCTAACTTATGGGTACGTAAACAATCCAACAAGTGGTGGTGGGAGACTAACACAAAGAAACACACACACAGATACGCACAAGGATATATACATATATACGATGGGCTTCTTTCAGATTTCATTTACTAAATCCACTCACAAGGCTTTAGTTGGCCTGAGGCTTGTTACCACACAGCCAAGCTTGCATTTATAATTATACAGGCATTTTTTCCTATGTTGTCAAAAAGTTTGGATCTGAAGACAGAATCTGAAAGTGACATCCATTTATTATTATCGCGTCAAGACGTTAAAATACTGGATCCAAGGAATTACGTTGTTGTTGTTTTTTTTTTAAAAATAAAACAGCTTATGAGGAACAAGGCATAATATACATAGAAATTGATATTTCTTAAAAAACAACGCTTCTACTGAAAAACTAGTGAATTTCTACGGACAATTGTTTATACCTAATTTCCCATAACTTTGCGTTTGAATAATCTTATTGAGTGTTGAACCTCAGGAAGATCCGAGTCAAGTTCCAGCAATACTCCGCCATCATATGCAAGTCCCATCTGCATTGATACCTTTGTTCCATTTACTTTAGGTCTTGATAAAAACGGTATCCTTGTTTGTCACGTATGTTACCAAGGTTTCGGGGATTTAAGTGACTGTGGAGATAGTGCAGTTTTATGCTCATCTTTGCTTCCAAATTTTGAAAGTTCTCCAGCATGTTGTCGACCATTTCAGCAGAGTTGACTACTTTCTCCTTGTCCAAGAAGTCATTCACAACTATTACAAATGAATTCCATGCTGCTGCTTCAATGCAGCTCAATGAATTTACAAAGTTCTCATCTTGCATTAATTTTTTGATTTGCAGCCCACCAAAAATTCCAACTTTTATCTTTTCCCTTCTAAGACAAAGGAACGTGCTGCAGATATAGTGAATACAAAGTCCATCTTTATCCAGTTGTTTAACAAACTGCTTCATAATGCTATGTTTGATATGGAGTGGAGGTAGGAGGACTTTTCTCCCGGTTGAACTAAAGGCTGTTCAACCACATTAAAAGACCATTGAACTACTCATTGTTCGTTGCAGCCATTCCTTGATCACCCAATGTTTTTCCCTGGCTCTGCTGTCCCACAGACATAAAAAGCATGAATATTTAGTGTATTCACTTTGTTACCCCTGTAGAAAATTGACTGCCTTAAAGTCCATGCATATCAACCGTTGATGATTGGGCTTTGGGTATCTTGAAATTTATATGTGATAGTGAAAAAATAGATTCCATTTTTGGATTCAACATGTCAAAAAACAAAACAAAAATATCAAATTAAGATAAAAAAAAACGTCCTGACAACAAAATACCTGTTGAATTGTGTACTTTTCATCCTTTCATGATCTATAAAATACAGTACTATTAAAAATTAGCGGGTTCATGATATTGACTAACCTCCCCACTAAAACTGCTGTCCTTTTTGTCAAGGAGAGCAAATTTAGCAGGAGAGATTTAGTCGATTGTTATTTTCCTACTTAATGATTAGTTTCACAAGTTTGAAACCATTATTAAATTGTCAAAAGGGTCGATTGATTAGTGGGTTGTTAAAGCATTAGACAAAATGATTTACGGTAATTATTTTAATTTCTTTGAAGTTCTGGTTGCCGACTCAAAATTTGCCTTTCAGCTATCCAAGTAGACAAAATAGAGTACCGAGGTTAATATAATTGGTATTACCTCCTCCCCAAATTAAGGGCATTGTGCTTAATAGAAAATAAGCATTTTTAAATAATAATTATTAGCGATGGAAACAGTATTAGTACCAAAAGGCAATCTTTATATCCAACTTAAAGTGGATGTCTTGTTAGAACGTCAAATACTGAGTTATTGACCATGTTATATTGGTGCATAGCGTATAAAAGTATAGGCGTAAATCGTAGCAGACTAGAGTCGTCTGTTATCGGCGCCAGAACTGTTAGATCAGGTGATTTCAGCCTTCTAGACTTCCTCAGTTGCAGTCGTCCAGTGACCGCATACCAACCAAATCTCGCTACCACAATATGAAGCGTTTCAGTGTCTTTTTTTAGTCACTTGATGTCGCAGTGTGATTTATGTCTATAGTTTTATGCACCATGCACCTATGTGAGAAGCACCATGCATCACTCGCTTGCCTTGCAAATGCGCTACCAATTAAATTAAATGGCCTCTAAACAAGCATAACCTTCACTGAGCACCTATAAGAAATTTCCTTATTTATCGCTGGTATTTATAATTACTTCTCGAGTCGCGAATAGTAAACGATTGCATTTGTGTTGAATTGCACTTTTCAGTACAGAAATTCAATATTTTACTCAGTTTTTAATGTTGAACTTACTGAGACTTTGCGTTACGCGTACACAGACGCAATAGTCACAGACACAGCACGGATTAGTGATAAAAAGCAGGATCTCGGACAAACCAACAACAAGAATAACGACAACAACAAATATCTGTATTTATTCCTTCGCTATTTACATACATGTATACATATACGCATACATACATTCATATATGTATGCAGACCCATACTGTCAGAGGATAGCCTACTTCAACTATTTTCTTCTTTTTTTTTTCTAAACTCTAATCCTTAAATTTGTCTGACGAATTAGGACCTGACAAATAACGCGTAAAATATTGATACTAACTGTGTTTGATTGTACTTTTCAGGACAGAAAAGAATCAAATGTTTTACGCAAGTTATAATGTCGGGACCACTTTTGGCATGACGTTTACCAAAAGGTAATAATGGTTCTTGGGCGTGACCTACTTTCCCAGACAAAACGACAAAAATGAGCAGGACATCGTGGGAGCTAACCTACAAGATGAACAATAAATATCTTCACATATTTTTTGACTATTTATACTCAGCAATATTAATTAATGCATGATTAACTTCTTTTAACTTCAAAAGAGAGCTAAGATGGGAAATATGAAGCGTATGTGATTCCTTCTCAAGGATATCAGAGGTAGCAGAGATATGAGGAACTAGTTACAAAGTCAGAACCATTTAATTTCCACTAGGGGCTGATATTCGTTGTAACGACAAATGTATTACCACTCCGTATGTAGCTTATTGATTATTTATTATAAATAACTCGGTTGATGTAAATGTTGATGTTTCCGCTTTTATTGACTTGTCAAGAGTCTGGTCATTTTTCTCTGTAAGGCACCAGCTTTGCTTGTCGTCGAACAAGTTTTCGGCATCGGGCTCGTTCCATATCGGCAATTTCAACAGGATACCTGTAAAAGAAAATTGCTTTCTTTTATTATTCCTGTGCTACAATAAGGTTCAGAATAAGATACAAAGATGGAAGAGAGAAAGCTCTACAGAGAAATCTAATTTAGAAAATATTTTGCTACCTATACTTCCAAATATATATATAAAGTACACAGCAACATATGTGCATATATGCTTATGTGTATGTCTGTGTAAATGCAATATATCTATATTCTCACCAACACTTTGATGGACCTCCGAGACTCCAGAAGCAGTTGCTGGACCTTACTGCTTCCCCTTTAATTTTATTTGACGTTTGTACTCTGTGTAAGTTTGATCTATTAATGTATAAATATATATTTGTTCATCGTCTGAAAATCTTCAGTCTTTGCTTTCTTCCTGTTTGCATGTATTCTCTTGCACCTAAAAACGCAGCCAACCCACGAACTAACAACACACCTTTTATATGTGTGTTCGATTTTGTTTATATATCTCGAGCTGCTTCCAGTTCAAATTTGATTTTTCCGTGACATGAAAAGTTGGGACAATCCAGATGGTTTTTAAACCACTTAGTATAGTCGGCGGCATAGTTTGCAGCGGGCCTTGTTCGGTATGCGGCAGTGAAAAGTTACAACAATGACGAAATATCGATGTTGGTCGCTCCGACAAGGGACCTGATGTGAGTGGTCTCGCTTGCCAATGACTTACTTTCAGGTGTTTTTAACACCAGGCGCAATTGAGAATATATTCTCTTACACCTAAAACGCAACCGATGCACAAACTAACAACACACACACTTGGGTACGTGCGCTCGATTTTGTGTGTATGTATAGCGTATCAAATTCAAGCTGTTATATTTAATTTGCTTATCCGCATAATTGCCTCAATATCTGCTCCTCTTAGAGCCACCAATTCCCTGCGGAATTGATCCCTCATAAAGACATCCGAGTCTATGTTCCAATCATTTGGGCGCTAAGTGTTTTCTATTCCGAGAATCTGTGGATCACATCTGTTGATTCTCTGTTCTTGCCCACGCTACCGCACTTGTCCCTCCCTCTCCAACACCACCATCCTCAAAGCACCCATCATCGTCCCTATCATGTCACACACCACCACATCAACATACCATGCCACCCCACACCACTCCACACACACTAGCACTTCCCAGCACCCAACACCACACACCCTCATCTGCACACCCACACACTATCATCCACACACCCACACATTACAGACGCACGCATTTACACACGCACACACTTACACACGCTCTCATCCACACACTTTACAATCACTAGCCCTCATCCACGTACACACTTACATATCCTCACATACACACACATGCACGTTCACCTTCATTTGGGATCAACTCTACTTTATTATCTCCCCTTCTTTCTACCTCTCCTGTCAAGCCTTTTTTCCAACCAGTCGCCATGCTTGATCACTAAATCTATAAGTTCTTTTATTCTCTCTCTGTTTATTTTCTCTTATTCTTTTCTGTTGAAGAGCCTAGACTAGAAACGTAAAAGGCTTTCTCATTTTTCCGAGCGTAAAACTAATACACCTGTCTTCATCTTTTGTCTTTCTGTAAATTTCAAGTATATATATATATATATATGAGAGAGAGAGAGAAGAGAGAGAGAGAGAGAGAGAGAGAGAGAGAGAGAGAAATAAAAGAGAGGAGACACTTGTGTTAGAGGTTAGGCTTTTCGCTCACGATTGTAAGGTTGTGAATTCGGTTCCCGGCGGTTCGTTGTTTCCTTGAATAGGACACTGTTTCACGTTGCTCGTTTCACGTTGCTCGTTTCACAAACCCATTATTTCCTGCTCACAGAATTTCCTATCTTTATTGCTGTAAACTCTTCCAGGTGAATTTTTAGAACTTCTTCAGCGTTGACGGTCTACTCTTTTACTCGGTTCAGTCATTTGACTGTGGCCATGCTAGAGCACCGCCTTTAGTCGAGCAAATCTACCCGAGGACTTATTCTTTGTAATAAAATATACACCTATCACCAGCCCAACAATAAGGAAAAGGAATAATAGAAATAGGAAGGTCATCTGGTTTACGCCCCCTTACTCCACCAGGTGGCCTTCAATATAGGTAAATATTTCCTAGCACTGATAGATAGACATTTCCAGTTAACCATGCTTATAGGAAACTCTTAATAGACACAATTTAAAAATTAGTTTTAGTTCAACTACCAATTTTAAACATAATCAATCATAACATACAAAAAACACAAGAAGAAAACAGCTGTTCATGCAGGAATAAAGAATTGTGCCCGCTAAATGGAGCTTGCATGTCCAAGACCATCATATATGAAGCTACCGTAAACTCTATAACCACTAAGACACCGTTTCGACGAAGAAATACGTGGCCTGACAGAGGGTAATTTCAAGGCCAGGTTCAATAACCACACTTTGAGCTTTAGGCACTGGAACAAAAGAAAAGCGACACAATTATCCCATCATATTTGGTCTTTAAGAGATAAAGGTGTCGATTATAACATACAATGGAAGATTTTGGCCAGATGTAACCCCTATACTAACGGCAGCGGAAGGTGCGGTTTGCGACATGGAGAGATGGCTTATCTGGAAAAGCAGCTTAGACCCTACCACATGTCTAAATACAAGGACAGAGCTTTTCGGATCATGCCCATGTGACTAAATTTCTGTTACGTTTTTGGTCCCCTAAAGAAAACGGATAGAACATGCTTTCTGTGTTATGTCCCAAGAAGATTTTATATATTTTTATTATTTTTT
>NC_043014.1:25876477-25927934 GCF_006345805.1 Octopus sinensis | reverse complement strand
TTGCAAATATTGCAGCAGATAAAGTGTCCCGTACTCATCAGCTAAAACACATATGAGTTCCCCAAACATATGTGTTTTAGCTGATGAATGCGGGACACTTTTATCTGCTGCAATATTTGCAACTTTTAATAAAGCCTGTCTTTGTATGAAACAATTGTACTAAAAACTAATCCATTCTTGTTGCTTCTTTCTCGTTTATAATCACCCCACATTACTGTATGGTTAACACCATATAGTTTTCTGGTGCATCTAAGTTAAGTACCGCATTCAAGTAAATTCATTAGAATTGACTTGAATCTTAATTGCTTTTATTGTATATATATATATATATATATATATACATATATATATATATATATATACGACGGGCTTCTTTCAGTTTCCGTCTACCAAATCCACTCACAAGGCTTTGGGTGACCCGAGGCTATGGTAGAAGACACTTGCCCACGGTGCAACGCAGTGGGACTGAACCCGGAACCATGTGGCTGGTAAACAAGCTACTTACCACGCAGCCACTCCTACGCCTGTCAATAAATTTTGAATAGATCGAAACAGGTAGAAATCTGAAGATGCATGGTGAAGGGAATATGGAGCATGCAGTAAAATATCCCAACCAAGCTCCGTAGAATTCAGCGGCGTCTGCAAAGAAGCGTGCAATCAGGAATTGTTGTGATGAAGGACAGGTCTCCTACGATTAACGCGGCAAACAACCACAAACAACCTCCAACCTACTAGATACTTCTGGTTGATCGTTGCGTTTAATTTGTCCACCTAGTCACAATACATATCCGAATTGATGATTTTTGTCCCGTCACCACCCTCTTTAAAAGTAAGAATCGTTTTCTTTACGTTTCTCCAACAAATCGCAGATGGAAGTCCGTTTGACAATGTTAGCCTCTTTCAATTTATGTGAGACCCAAACATCGAGCCTGCCACTTTGTGAGTGGAATATGTGAGTAAAAGCTCGTCAGAAGAATTGTTCTTGTATGGTGGTTGTATACTTAACTTGTGGCCGGTTTAACGCCTCTCGCTGGTCGATGGCTGTATCTCATGAATCGTCAATGTTGCAGTTATTTAAACCAAATCTCTGACTATCCAGGGAAAAAAACAGGGATCCTTCTGTACCTATTAAATTTTTTTATATAATTTTTTATATCAAATAAGTACATGTTTGTATAGCATAATCAACTCGTAACACTGCGTTTTATAACTCTACATCCAAAGAAATCAAGTAAAACTTGTTATTTACCTGTGAATATACCACCAATAATTGATATACCCATAGTGCTGCCTATTACAGCTAACTGGTAGTAACCTTGTTGCCAGGCAGTTCTATTTTCTGTGTCATTTCGTCTTGCTGGATAAAGTTCATATAATCTGCAAACAGAACATTTCCCATTATACAGTGATTATTAAGAAGTTTTATAAACGTGTAGCTGAATGCAGAACGTATTGTGCATTCAGATGAAACATGAGGAAGCTGTTAATAATTACAAGCGCAGCTGTGCCGTCATAATGACGTCAAATATCTATATCTTAAATGCATAGCATATGTCAATGAGATAAATTTTAGAATATAGAAAACTACGCTTTTTCATTTCAATGTTATAAACTTACAATATTGAAAACTACGCTCCTTCGGTTCGATATTTTCCTTCATAGTCAAGGCGGCGAGCTTGTAGAACCGTTAGCACGCCGGGCGAAATGCTTAGTGGTATTTTATCTGCCACTACGTTCTGAGTTCAAATTCCGCCGAGGTCAACTTTGCCTTTCATCCTTTCGGGGTCGATTAAATATGTACCAGTTACGCACTGGGGTCGATATAATCGACTTAATCCGTTTGTCTGTCCTTGTTTGTCCCCTCTGTGTGTAGCCTCTTGTGGGCAGTAAAAAAATAGGTATTTCGTCTGTCTTTACATTCTGAGTTCAAATTCCGCCGAGGTCGACTTTGCCTTTCATCTTTTCGGGGTCGATAAATTAAGTACCAGTTGCGTACTGGAGTCGATCTAATCGACTGGCCCCCTCCCCAAAAATGTTGGGCCTTGTGCCTAGAGTAGAAAAGAATATTTTCCTTCATAGTATACTAATTGAAAATCCATCCAATCGCAGAGAAATTATTGCAAAGACTGGAATAATAGGGAAATAGTGTTAAAACTAAAGTGAAGATTGATATCATCGGGTACTAAAGTTAATCTTAGGGTGAATACCACATCCTCTTTCTTACAACCAACCAATATTTATCGAGGTATATACTACCCACAGATAATAACTCGGATGAAACTATACATTTCTCTTTGCGTGACACAAAATAAATAAATACCGACATAAGAGTTATTCAATAAATGCGTTGTTATGACAATGAATTTAAATGGCTTTAATTAATGAGTTAATCTCTTTTTTGTTAATTGTTTGCAACATGAACAAGGAATAGTTTTATTGTTTGAAAAGCGACCACAATATGATAGCTCTAATCATATTCGCCAGTCTCGGTTATTTGTTTGCTTGTTTAATTATAAATAGCAACGTTATTATTAATGTCAGCGCAACGATCAGTGACTATGCTGCTGTCAGATTCTATGTTTACGATATGATTACAATATGATCAGTAGCTGCATTTAGATCAGTGTCTTCAATAGGATCAACAGTCGCAAAATGATCATGTCTACAATGTAATCAACGTCTGCAATATGATCAGTGATTAGAATATGATCAATGTATACACAATAAGATCAATATCACAACATGATCAATGGTATAGTAAATGTCTACAATATGATCAGTATTCGTGCGCGTATGTGTTTGTGTGTGTGATTGTGCGTATGCGTGTGCGTGCATTCAAATGTTACATTTTATTGGTAAAAACAAAAAGAGTTCACGATACATAGTGCACGATACATACGTGTGCTTTGAATTGTTTATCCTACTAAAATTTCACGCCACTGCAGTCTTCAAACAAGAAGTAACTTCTTTCGTTATTCGGTCAAATTTATAGACATTAAGTGGGTTCATTCATTTGTGGATCACTATCGCTTTCATTGATTGGTTTCTAATGCCTCTTTATTATGGCGTCGTCTGTGGCTATTGTTTCTTTTGCCAATTCATTGGATGTTCTATTTATTAACTGGTTGGCTTCTTTGATTACCTATAAGCTGTTTTGTTGGTAACTTGTAGCTGATTAGGCGTCCGAATTCTCTCATATCTTACGTAAGGAACAGTTTCTGAAGTATATATTGGGATTCTCTGTTATTGTTATATTTTACTTGTTTCAGTCATTAGACTACGAATATGCTGGGGCACCCCTTGAATTTTTAGTCGAATGAATTGACCCCAATACTTCTTTTTTAAGCCTGTCACTTATTCTATCGATTTCTTTTGCTGAGCTGCTAAGTTACAGGGACACAAACACACCACTACCGGTTGCCAAACATAGACACAAAGATACACAGATACATAAATACATATATACATACATATATGTGATGTATATATATATATATATATATATATATGAAAAAACAAGTCAAAAATAGAAAATGCTATAATAATTTTATAGTGAACATTTCAGTACCGGTTTCGGTCATTTTGAGACCTTTTCAACTGTAACGATTAAATAATTAAATTTAGAAAAATTAGAAGAAAAGTTTTTTTAAAAGAATATTTCTATAGTAGTGTTCAGATTTAAGTGGCATTCTGCCTTTCTCTGACTCCCTTGTTTGCACTTGTGTGTCGGAGGTCGTTGTGAGTTCTTGGAAGGGTAGTAGAGGAAGAAGGCTGGTGGGGAAAGGGGGATGGGAGAATCTGGGAGTGCCCTGATGGTCGTATTTTGAATGGTCAGTGGCGGCTGGCAGTCTCAGTTCAATTCAGGAGAATATTTATATTGACAGGCTTGTTTATAGAATTAGCGTAGGTGTTATACTAAAAAACATTAGTGACAAAGTTAAGGGGTAGGGGGTGGAGAAGTAGAAGAAGAAGAAGAAGAAGGAGAAGGAGAAGATGACGATGATGGTGGTGGTGGTGATGATTATGACGACGATGATGATGATAATGATGATGATGATGATGATGAAGAAGAAGGAGGAGAAGATGGTGGTGATGATGGTGGTGATGATGATGACGACGACGATGATGATAATGATGATGATGAAGAAGAAGAGGAAGAAGAAGAAGAAAAAAACAGAGAAGGGGGAATATGAATGGGTGTAAGTATAGCTATGAAGGGGCTGATTAGTAATGGATTCTATGGAGTGTAATATTTGTGTGTGTATATATATTTTTTCGTTTATTCTAAAGTTGAGGTATATTAATTGTTTGTCGTAGACCCGTTTAGAAGTGGCTTGTATTTTGTAATAAAGAGATTTTCTTTACTTATTCGTTGTCTCGAGGTTGTATCGTCCCTAAATTGGTAGAGGGGGAAAATTCTGAAGTTTGGTGTTTTTTTGTTGGCGCAAGTATCTATGTGTTGGCTAAAAGCTATTTTTCTGTTTTGGGGAATTTTTATCTGGGATCTGTGCAGGGCCATTCGTTTACGCAAACCATTTTTTGTTTGGCCTATGTACTGCTCTTGACACCCGGAGCAGGTTAGTGAGTATATTAGGTTCTCCGAAGCACATGTGAAGTTGCTTTTCACTGTAAACCGTTGTCCCTGCTTGAAGGAGAACTCTGATCCCTCAATTAGATAGTCGCATATCCCGCAATTGGGTCTTCCACATTTTTTACTGTCGGCTTCTGTGTTGAGGAGTGAATTCGGGCTTGTGTAAGGAGACTTTTCATGGATCTAGGCTGTCTTTTGCTTTTTATGATCGTGTGTGTTTGGAGGATTGTGTTCATTCTGTGGTCTTTTTTTAGGAGGGGTATGTTGTGGAGGATGGTGTCGAAGGCTTCGTTATTGAGAGGGTTGTGTGTGGAGATGTATGGTAAGGCTTTTGGTTGTAAGTTTTTCTTTGATTTGGGATGTCTCAGTTCCTTGATGTTAAGTTGAAGGGCACGTTGAATGCACTTGTCAATAAGTGAAGGTGGATAGTTATATATATATATATATATATATATATATATATATAGTTAATCCAAACATGAACAAGCAAGAAAAACAACAATGCGAGGACGTGGAATAAGTACAGTGTTATTGGACGCTCAGGAAAGGAAAGAAAGAAGGAGGATTTCACGTCTCGAGCGGACCTCTTCGTCAGAAATATAGAAAAAGTCCAAAGTAGGGAAGATGGAGAAAGAAAATCGTCACCGATACACACGCGGTCACACACACACACACACACACACACACATATATGTATACGACGGACTTTTTCCGCCCAGCAAATTCGCTCACAAGGCTTTGGTCGGCCCGAGGCTACAGTATAAGTCATGTACATAAGGTGCCAGGTTGTGCGACTGAACCCTGGCCCATGAGATTGGGAAGCAAACTTCTTACCACACAGCTGCTTTTGCGTAAATATTACTAAACAGAGCACTCAGACATGCTTCATTTTCAAAATACTCGAGTAGCGAGATATCACCAGTGCAGTGACCGTAATTCATTTTTATACTGCAATACCCGATCGGTTATAAGTTTTCTAAGTTCTTCAGCTGTCACCGAGTCGCATACGGAATTTCCCGAATTATTTGTATATAAGTGATAACAATTACTTAAAACTTCCCCTTCGCTCAAAAATTCTATTGGTAAATCATCCTTAAAATAGCAAAACTAAATAGGTTCTTGAAAAATGTTCATACCCACATTGATAAATGCATTGTGTCTTGATGCTACAAGATTTTAGCGTATATATATAGGCGCAGGAGTGGCTGTGTGGTAAGTAGCTTGCTTACCAATCACATGGTTCTAGGTTCAGTCCCACTGCGTGGCACCTTGGGAAATTATCTTCTACTATAACCACGGGCCGACCAAAGTAAGGGGGTAAAAATGTTCATAGTATTCGTGTAAGCGATCATTCAAATAGCTCTTTTGTCTTAATAACGGTCAATCACACAGTAATTTCCCTTTGTATAAAGGTTATTTTCATAGCATTTTCCCGATGGCCAGATAACTGAAGAGATGACGGCGTGGATTTCCACCTCGGCATCCGAAACTCGGAGTTTTATCATGGCTACTGAATAATTGCCACATATTACATTTACAGATAAATTTCTCAATTTACATAATATCGAGGTCTCTTTCATTCTTCTGTTGTCTTACCATTTTTATCAATATATGTATGTGTGCGTGCGTGCGTGCGTGCGTGCGTGCGTGCGTGTGTGTGTGTGTGTGTGTGTGCGTGTGTATGTATGTATGTATGTATGTATGTGTGTGTGTGTGTGTGTGTGTGTATGTTAGTGTATCTGTGTTTGTTTCTCCAATATCACTTGACAACCGGTGCTGGTGTGTTTACGGCCCCGTAAGCTAATGATTCGGCAAAAAGAGAGCAATAGAATAAGTACTAGGCTTACAAAGAGTAAGTCCTGGGGTCGATTTGCTCGACTAAAGGCGGTGCTCCAACATGGCCGCAGTCAAGTGGCTGAAACAAATAAAAGAATAGGAGTGGCTGTGTGGTAAGTAGCTTGCTTACCAGCCACATGGTTCTGGGTTCAGTCCCACTGCGTGGCACCTTGGGCAAGTGTCTTCTACTATAGCCTCGGGCCGACCAAAGCCTTGTGAGTGGATTTGGTAGACGGCAACTGAAAAGAAGCCCGTCGTATATATATATATATATATAATTCGCTCACAAGGCTTTGGTCGGCCCGGGGCTACAGTATAAGTCATGTACATAAGGTGCCAGGTTATATATATGCGTGTGTGTGTTTGTGTGTCTGTGTTTGTCCCCCTAGCATTGCTTGACAACCGATGCTGGTGTGTTTATCTCCCCGTCACTTAGCGGTTCAGCAAAACAGACCGATAGAATAAGTACTGGGCTTACAAAAGAATAAGTCCCGGGGTCGAGTTGCTCGATTAAAGGCGGTGCTCCAGCATGGCCGCAGTCAAATGACTGAAACAAGTAAAAGAGTAAAAGAGTATATTGTATATTCTTTTATTTGTTCCATGCTGGAGCACCGCCTTTAGTCGAACAAATGACCCCAGAACTTATTCTTTGTAAGCCTAGTACTTATTCTATTGATATCTTTTTGCCGAACCGCTATGTTACGGGGACGTAAACACATCAACATCGGTTGTCAAGCGATGGTGGGTGGACAAACGCAAACACACAAATACATACGTATACGACGAAGTTCTTTCAGTTTCCGCCTATCAAATCCACTCACAAGGCTTTGGTCGGCCCGAGGCTATAGTAAAATACATTTTCCCAAGGTTCCATGCAAAGGAACTGAACCGAGAACCATGTGGTTGGGAATTAAGCTTCTCACCGCACAGCCACTCCGGCGCCTATGCACACACACACATACATTGTATGTGAGTATCAGTGTATACAAACATAGCTACACGGTACACACACATACTAACGTGTGTGATCACACACATACACACACTTTGAAATAATATATAGTGCTCAATTACAAGCTTTTGTAGTACTTAATTACATCTATTTACGCAACCAAATTGACTTGGCATTCTGTTTCCATACCAGATAAAATATCAACAAATTTTGAACTGATTCGACTTCATAAAGAACAATGCCCCTAAGTTAAAATTATAGCATTAAGTCGAAGCTAGAAATATTTATTTTTGTTGTTCAGCCCTAGGTCAGTTCTGATTGAGCGGACCTATGTTCGGAAGTAACCATCACCCCTTTCTATGTTTCGAACTACATTGTACTATGTCTAATAAAAACATTAAGAAAAGTCGAACACAATAACAGACCTACTCTGAAAACACTATCTTATGTGTCCAAATACAATTTTAGAAACAAGGAAGCATTTAACATCGTTGTCCAAAATCTCCCCATATTCCATAAGGACCCCAAACTGAAGGAAAGTCTACGTCCCCTTAAAATCATTAAAAGCATTAAAAGCAGTAAAAGACATTAAAGAAGATCCTCACAAATGCTAAATTATTCTCAAGAATAACGGGCGCAAAAGTAAGAAAAGTGGTCGTCCTAACTGTGGAACATGTCCCAATCTATTGGAAGGATCAGAATTCCATTTTAGACAAGGGCAAAAATTCAAAATTAAACCCAACTTCACTTGCGCCTCTGAAAACCTCATTTATGTAATCAGATGCTCGGGCTGCCATAAAAACTATATAGAATCGACGGAGATGTACAGACTGTAGATAACAGATATCTTTCCCACAATATCGCCAGATATATCTCAGTGAACACATTGACAGATGTGCAGAACAGCTGCAACCACAATTCTTAATCTTCCCACTATATCAATTTGCTATTTGGACCTCAACACAAGTACGACTAAATAAAGAGGCCTCATTTATCGAAAAATAAATATAAATCCATATTGAAAATTGAAGATATACCCCATCTATTGAAGGGTTTAAGCCAGAACCAAATGTAAATGAATATTAAAAATTATAGATTTACCTTCCCTTTACTGAAAAATACCTTGGTTACCAATTCCCGCTAACAAACAAAACTCAAAATTTGAAAAGCGATAGTGAAACCGGTTATTATGTTGGAAGAAAAAAATTTTGTTTTGTATAATATTGTATAATACATTTTCTATGATAATTCTAATAATTTTCTTTAGTCTTGTAATATACCTGGAATATACCTGTTGATAGCTTAATTATGCTTGTAACATAGTAGTTGTCACGGATAACTGTTTGGCCCATGATGTGTGGTCAGTCTTTCAATGGCATTCTATATAGCAACTTGTACGTTGGCAAGGTGTACTTTCTCTCTCTAGCTTGTTCATCAGTTATTACACTATTTATTTGTCAGTGATCTTGGAGAAACATATTCAGAAAACCTGTATGAATGTATGTATGTATGTATGTATGTATGAATGAATTCATTTATGTATGTATGTCTCCTGAAGAGGGAGCCGGTTTCCAACAAAGATACAAGGTTCCAACTTTGGGATGTAGTTACGAGGGGCGTTCAATAAGTAATGCCCCTGACCCACTTGCAGTTGTTTGATCTAGCTGAAATTTTGCATGTGCACTTATTTATACATCTATAGATTAAGTGGCGAATTACAGCTCTGAACTAATTGTGGTTTCTGATTTACAGGTGTTTGAACTGAGTCAAGTGTGAAATGGAGCCTGTTGAGTGTCGAGCAGTGATCTGGTTTTTGTAGTTGAAAGGACGCACACCACGGGAGACTTTTGATGAAATGAAAGTAACTTATGGTGATGATGCCCCATCATATGACCTTGTAAAACGCTGGCATTGTGAATTCAAACATAGTCGGAACTCTGTGGAAACAGCTCCCAGATCTGGTCGCCCCCTTCTGCCGTTGATGAGACGTCTGTCCGTCAAGTTGAGGCTGCCATTTTGGAAGGTCAACGCATAACTATTCGCCAAATAGCCCATAAGGTCAAGATTAGTACCGGGTCTGTGGAAACTATCATTCATGACCATTTGCATATGCAAAAAGTGTCTGCCAGATGGATTTCCAGGTTGCTCACACCTTTCCAGAAGCAAGAACGCGTTGAGTGCTCGAGGATGAATTTGGAGATGTGCCAAAAACATGAGTCAAAATTTTTCAAAAGACTGATCACACAGGATAAAACCTGGGTCCATCACTATGATCCATAGACCAAAGCCCAGTCAATGCAGTGAAAGCACCGTGACTCACCTCCTCCAAAGAAGGCAAGGGTGCAGCCCTCCGCTGACAAGGTTATGCTCACAGTCTTCTGGGACCAGGACGGAGTAGTGATGACAGATTTCCTAGCAAAGGGTACCACAATTACAGGAGCCTATTATGCTTCACTTTTGAGGAAATTAAGAGAAGCTATCAAAATCAAGAGGCGGGGCAAGATCAGCAAAGGCATCCTCCTCCTGCAGGACAACGCTCCGGTCCACAACTCGCGTGTCGCCAGATCAGAAGCACAGGCGTGCAGCTATGAACTCCTCCCCTTGCACCCTCTGATTTTCACCTCTTCCCAGCCATGAAGTTGATTTTGAAAGGAACGCGTTTCCCAGATGATGCAGCCTTGATTTCTGAAGTCACGTATCAAACGATGGGAGAAATGCATAACTCTGGGTAGTTCCTATGTAGGAAAAGACTAATAACTGTGCCAAGTGTCGTTGCTCTACTGCTATGGGAAGTGGATCAGGGGCATTACTTATTGAACGCCCCTCGTAACACAGATAAATTCACATTTGGAACTTGCATATTTTTATTGTTCCACTCACAGATTGCACTTGTAATGTACGAATTAGCCGGTCGATTTCTCTTTCTGAAAATCCCAGTTTATCCAGATTTTCCTTTAAGCATTTACTAACAAAACCTAGTGCTTCAATTATTATTTTTGGTATAAATATGACTTCATAGTCTTGGTGTAAAATCTGTAGGTTTCGAAGCAGTTGTCCATTGATATCCTTTTTCTTTGACTTTCAAAGAGTTATTTATATCTGCAGGGCAAGTATATTCCAGGGTGATAGTTTATCTTAATGCTGTTTGTATTGGCTGCTCTGTTAAGAAAGCGCCAAGCCTACATGCTGGGACATGCAAAAATTAATTAAAATAATGTCGCATTCTTTGTTAATAACCTAAAGTTATATCCTGGTAACTTGATCAACATCAAGAAACAATTAGAACTAGTCACACTGGGGATATGTACATCAATGACTTGTTTATCATTAATGATGAAAACCAAAAATATCTCGGAATCGATGAGAATGTTGCATACATTGGTGCTGTGACTAAAGCCAGAATAACAAAAGTGATACTTCTGTAGACTCCGGAAAATATGGAACTCAGAACTATCTCAACACCATATTTCACAATGCTTTACGGTGCCAGTCCTAGTAACAAAATTTGGGATATTGGAATGGACATGCAACTTGGACATCAAAACCAGAAAGATACTAACCATCACTGGCAACTTTCACATTAACAGCGACACCAATAGGATATATGGAACAAAATGATAGCGGTAGAGGCATAAAGGTCAGTGCAAACAGCCTTTGAATGTCACATTGTATCATTCAAACAACACCTACCGAACAGTAAAGAAAGGAACGAGTACATTTCATGTATATTCATCAGTGTTGGAGAAGAACTGTGCAGCTACTCTAATAATACTCTCATGCGATCCAAACGAGGCTGGAGGAGAAGCAAGCATCATAACAACGAAAAGCAATGCATGGATTGTGAACTATAGATGACAACAGCATTGACAGGAAGAGTAACCTCTCATGGAACTAAAAGGAACAGAAGATAGCTACTAAATACTTGTTAAACAAGAGGGACGAAGTTACCAATCGCCCATGGTGTAATAAAAAAAATGTCGGCTCTGCAATACTAGTGTGGAAGATAACACCCACATTATCAACAGCTGCTCCTTAAGAGTCTACAAGATGCTATCAATGAATGTACTATCAAAGGTCCAAGGAAAAGGGAACATTTGAGGCGAATTAATGCGAAATTTACAACTCTTGTACCCTAACTAAACTTTTCATTTGTACCTATCATCATAAGTGCATTAGGTCATGTATCAATAAGATTCTTTAAAAAAAAAAGCTAGAAACACCAGGTTTTTCGAACAAAGAGCAAAAGAAACTGACACGGATTCTCCAAATCCAATCTATTAGTGGCACAATGAAGATTTGTGAGACATTCCAAAGACGACTCTAATTTGAAATTCTTTAAGTGAATAGATGCACGCACCAAATCAGCCACATATTTACAAACACCACAAAACCAGGAACTCACTTAGCTCAAATAGATTTGTTGCTTTGTTAGCAACCGGCCTGGACTTTCTTAAGACCTTAAATAAAAAGAGAAAACATACATATATGCATGTGTGGGCGTGGATATGTGTGTATGCGTGTGTACAGAGAGCAAGAAAAAAAGATAGAAAGATAGAAAAATGGAAGGAGAAAAGAGTGTATTTGTATTTTTTAGTATGTGCATAATACCAGAAGGTACAATGAAAAGAAATGCGTGTACAGATTTGTTCATTGGCTCCAAATAAGTAAATTAATGTATACGCGGACTTTCTCACACAATATACACAGAAACGTGCTAAATCATCTCGCGATACATCGATACATGCCAAGGGAGATAATTAGAAATATTTTTTTGAGATATGACAGAGTTGCCTTCCTTAAACCGTGAACGTCCGCTTGAAAATAGTTTTTTTTTCCCCTCAAACTCACACGCACACAAACATTCTTGCCTCCACCTCTCTCTCTCTCTCTCTCCTCTCTCTCTCTCCTCTCTCTCTCTCCTCTCTCTCTCTCTCTCTCTCTCTCTCTCTCTTTCTCTTCATCTTTCTGCAACTCTTTCTGTATTTAACATTTGTTTTCTATATTTATCCCTACATGTACACACACACACACATACACACATACACATACATATTCATCATGTGTATGGATGTATATATATATACACACACACACACATATACATACATCTATACAGGCTTCACCCGCGTTACAGGTTAGGGGATTTCACGTTTACAGAGATTGTAAAGTACAACCATTAATTTCGGGATACAGTCCATAATTTTCATCTAACGGAAACTGCATACTTTTAAATTATTAGGTTGAGGAAAAAATGTTCGTGCGCCGTGTTAAAATAATGCTTTTTTTTATATATATTTCTGTGGTGTGTGCGCTCATTCTGTTCATTACTTTAACACGGGGCACGAGCTTTTTCCTCAACTTTTTTTTTTTTATATCTTTTACTTGTTTCAGTCATTTCTACTGCAGCCATACTGAAACACAGCCTGGAAGGGTTTTTAATCGAACAAATAGACCCCAGGGATTACTTTTTTTAAGCCTAGTACTTATTCTACCGGTCTCTTTGGCCAACACCGGTTGTCAAGCGATGATGGGGGGACAAACACTGACACAAAGACACACACATATATGATGAGCTTCTTTCAGTTTCCGTTTACCAAATCCACTCACAAGGCTTTGGTCGGCCAAAGGCTATAGCAGAAGAGACTTGCCCAATGTGCCACGTAGTGGGTCTGAACCTGGAACCATGTGATTGGTAAGCAACTTCTTAGCACACAGCCACGCCTAACAATTTAAAACTGCGCTTTCGTCTTAGCTCAGTGGCCGCTTGCGTTAAAAACTATCATCACATTACACTCATACATGCACACATATAAATAAATAAATAAATAAATAAATCCATCCATCCATCCATACATACATACATCCATACATCCATATCCAAGTATCTATGTATATATGTGTGCCTATCTACGTGGTTTTTTTTTTAGGAGGTTTTTTTATAACGATATATGAGGGATTTAGTTCAATGGTGATCTAAACGAATAGGTACTCTGAGTAAGTGTTATAGCTGGTCTTCCGTTAGGTTTCAAGTTCGCAGCTGAGGCTCGATCTAGCGATCCATATTAGGGTTCCGTTATAGCATGTATATATTATATTAGAAGAAAAAGCAAAAACCAAGGAAGAACTAGTATCTCAAGTCATTTAGAATAATTAAGTTAAAACTTAAACTTAAAATTACAAACTAGAAAACTAAAACCTAAAACCTACAAGAACTAAAAATTATTCAAATGAAACTGAAAAAAGCGTACATATATTGTAACGACCATGGGTAGATATATGCATGTGTATGCGTGTTGATTTTGTTCGCATTTGGACCAAGGGAAGACTTTAAAGGTGCGATAGAACCTATGGGAATATGTAGAGAAAGCTACATGTTGTTTATTTAGTAATTGCGGTGAATTATGTATTTATATTTGGAGGGCTTCTTTTAGGCATAGTTCACATGTAGATCCCTGGCCTTGGTATGAGACCTTGGAATCTATAATGGCCCAGGATGTGCTATATGGTACCTTTCTATTTATTAGAGGAGGAGGAGGAGGAGGAGGAAGACGGGTATATACAGGGTGGTCCAAAAGTAGGTTTACAGTTATGACGTTGTCACTAAATTTCTTTTAAGACATTTTATTACATTTAAATTTCTATCTTATATTTTTTATATAAATAAGATCTAAACTGTTAATATATGAATGCGAAAGAGATAATTGAATAATTGTAAACCTACTTTTGGGTCATCCTGTATTCTTGTTGAAAGTTACTTACCGTGTTCCGTAATTTTCCTCTGTTGCTAGAACAGCGAACACAAACCCCGCTAATCCAGACACAATCCCTGGCAAGGCGTGCAGATTGTTTACTCCACCCGTATCGTGGATTTTCATTTTTTTCAAAAGTACTGGCTGGAAAAATTAAAGATTTGTTGAATTAGTCAGCGGTTCTAAACTGATTGGACTCCACTATCCCTTACACACGTAAACACACACACAAACAAATACAAACGGATGTATATTTCTACTTTAGGTAAATGTATAAATATACAAATGTATCTAGCACAACAAAACACATAACACACTACAACAACACACAAACAACAGACCACACATATGCATTCATTTATAAATACAACGTATATTTATACACATACACAAATACAAGGAGTTTCATTCTGATGGAACACATTTTATTTGTAATTTACTAAAATCGTGGGTGCCATCGTTATGAAGCATCCTATATATACATGCACACCTAAACACATACACACTAAACACACACAACACTAAACACACTCACGTATGCAAAGCGCAACTCACGCACAAAATTACTCATTATGTCTTAACAACAAAGTCATTAAAACGTGTTGACTGTTTTGCGGTGATTTAGGATCCGTGATCGAATCCGTCGGAAGGAAAGTAAAATATAGAAGTTATTGAAGTACTACTTACTTGTAAATACTTAAAACCCAGTACGCTTACTGTGCCACCGATGAAACCGAGTATCTGAGCCTGGTATGGTTTTTGAATAACATCAACACAAGCACTGATGACAACCCCGCCAGCCAGAGTAGCGTTTTGGATATGTGACTGAAACAGAACAGACATTCATTGATCATCTTTATTGAAGGAGATAAGTTGGCATTCTGCTACTCAAATTGGGAGTAGTGTATCTGATATGAGACTTAAAATCTAAGTGGCACGTTCAGTGTCTTTACAATATCACTTTACAATATCACTTACTCGAAATTGCTAATTAAATGCTGCTCTCACAAAATCTACCCCCATACAGTTCCAATGATATATTTCTTTTTAACACACAAAGCATATTTATTCTGTTCTGGGGATAGTAATCTGTCGTTCGATTTAAACATCACCACTGGCTTTTGGATACTTCTACCGGAGTCCATTTTATTATATTATTATTTGTACTAAATCTTCAAAATGAAGATAATTCCATCTTTCATCCTTCACACAATCTCAACAGTACTGAAGAAAGAAAAGTCAATATATGCTTTCCCTAACTGAAACTCTCTAACTAAACTTCCATCTCATCTCACAAACTATTGGTCATTGCCCATCTGAATTCAACTGTAAATGTGTCTATCTAAATCTGCCCTATCCACATCAACCGATACCTGTTTTTTTTGGGCTCTTTTTAATTTTTTTTCTTTTTAGATGTTACTCTAAACAACATAAGCAAGCAGTCAGTATGTTCAAAAGTACAAAAGAAACAGAAGAAAGAAAAAGAACCTGCCCTCAGAAACATAAAAGTAATCATTGCAAAATTGAAAAGAATTAAAATCATATTTTATGTCGGAAAAAAAAGAAGAGAGTTTCATATAGAAGAAAGAAATGTTTTTACGAGAAGATACAACAGGGAAGGGATGAGAATCAACAAAAAGTTACACAAATATTAACATGAAAAGTAGGTGTAAGGGATAAAAGCTTGGCAAAACAACATCCATAAAGGTGTTAAATATTTTTATTGTCGTTGTTTTGCCGAAAGCAATATTCTAAAGATGAATCGCCAAAACAGGATCAATAACGATGAATCGCCAAAACAGGATCAAATAATGTTAGAAACTCGCTTTTGAAATAGTGGTTTCGAGTTCAGTCTTCTACTATAGCTCTGGCCAAACAACGCTTTGAGAGTGAATTTGGTTGATGGAATTTGACTGCGGAAGCCCGCCTTTGTGTTTGTTCCTGGTAACCACCGCTTGACAACCGGTGTTGGTTTGTTTGCGACCCCGTATTCTAGTTCGGTAGAGGAAACCGTAGAGAATAAGTATCAGACTTCAAGAAAATAAATACTGGAGTTATTTTGTTCGACTAATCCTTCAAGGTAGTGCTACACGTGGCAGCAACCCAATGATTGCAAAAATTAAAAGAAGTAAGATAAAGGATAGATTCCTAATAACTAAATTCTATTAGAAAAAATATGCACATAGACTAGAAGTCATTATAAGAGCAAATAGAAAAGTTAACGTTGCCATAAAAAGTTTCTATTTCCTCTAATTCGCTGGCCAAAAGGTTAACAACCAAAAGATACGGTACAGATGCAGTAGGAACCAATGCTTTTGGGGCGAGCATAAACGTAACAACATAGAGTTTTCTTCTTCCATAACAGCATCCAGTTCTCTACCTGCGTTAGACTTGATGATGATCGAATAACGTGCACATAACCTAGACCGGTGAGGCTTTGCAGTACATATTGGGCTTCACTACTATTATAGTAGGCTTAAGGCGGCGAGCTGGCAGAAGCGTTAGCACGCCGGGCGAAATGCGTAGCCGTATTTCGTCTGCCGTTACGTTCGGGGTTCAAATTCTGCCGAGGTCGACTTTGCCTTTCATCCTTTCGGGGTCGATAAATTAAGTACCAGTTACGTACTGGGGTCGATGTAATCGACTTAATCCGTTTGTCAGTCCTTGTTTGTCCCCTCTGTGTTTAGCCCCTTGTGGGTGGTAAAGAAATATACTATTATAGTATCAAGTTTAACTTTTTGTGAAACCCAACAGTGTCCCATCGTATAAAAGATAAAATTGATCTTGAAAGGATAGGATAGGAACTTGGAACAGAGACACGTAAATGTTACGATGGATAGATGAAGAAAAAGATGTTGGATTCTTTAATTTTCTCTTCTTCGCTGATTTGAAATCTAAGTTTGATACAATAAATATTCTAGTCAAAGTCTTGTCTAACTTATCTGAACATATCACGACATAGGGAAGCAAGCAAGTAAACAAGAAACTTACTATGGTTCTATATTTAAGAGATGAGGAATTATGTACATTATTTACTTTTGACGGATATTTGTCCTCATCTTGTTTGTTGTTAACACACCGTTTCGGTTGATATACCCTCCAGCCTTCATCAGGTGTCTTGGGGAAATTTCGAACCTGGGTTCTCACTCCTAAGGTATTATTATTATTATTATTATTATATTATTATTAGTAGTAGTAGTAGTAGTAGTAGTAGTAGTAGTAGTAGTAGGTGAGGGCGCGTGGCTTAGTGGTTAGGGCATTCGGCTCATGATCGTAAGGTTGTGAGTTCGATTCCCGGCGACGCTCCAGTCCACTCAGCTGGCAAAAATGAGTTGTACTTGTATTTCAAAGGGTCAGCCTTGTCACGCTGATTATCCCCGAGAACTACGTTAAGGGTACACGTGTCTGTGGAATGCTCAGCCATTTGCACGTTAATTTCACGAGCAAGCTGTTCCGTTGATCGTATCAGCTGGGACCCTCGTCGTCGTAACCGGCGGAGTCTTTTTTTAAGTAGTAGTAGTAGTAGTAGTAGTAGTAGTAGTCAGGTCACTGTTTGGAATCGAATTCGGAATCTTGGATTTAGTAGCTCGCGCTCTTAACAACTACCCCATATGTCACAATGAAGTACAGACACCTGACTCAACACTACAGTAAACTACCATGCATGTACGGTCTCCATAAGATTCACAAGGATGGTATTCCATTAAGACCTATAGTGAGTTGTAGAGGTTCAGCATGTCATCCACTGAGCCACTTTCTTGTGGATATAATCAGTCCATTAGCAGGTAAGTCAACATTGTACGTGAAGAATTCCACCCACTTCACAGAATTGATCAAGGACACCCCCACTGAATCCAACCAGATGGTGAGTCTAGATGTGATAAGTCTGTTCCCCAAAGTCCCAACTGGTGAAGCACTATCGGTGATTCAAGAAAAACTAATGACAGACACCCATCTAAAAGAACACACAAGTATGCCAATAAGAAACTTGATGGAAATATTGACCTGCTGTGTAGAAACTACCTACTTCAGTATGGATACTGATATATATTGAAAAGAGGAGGGTTTAGCGATGAGTTCGCCATTATCACCGATAATAGCCAATATGTACATGGAATACTTTGAGAATTTGGCTTTAGGATCAACACTACGGCTGCGATATGTTGATGACACCTTTATACTCTGGCCCCCACCAGGAAGATATCCAAGCGCTGTTAGATTATGTGAACTCAATAAAGCCATCTATACAGTTCACAATGCAAAAGGAAAAAGACAATCAGCTAACATTCCTGGACGTATTAATAACACGCACCAAGTATGGATTCAGGACATCCGTATACCGCAAGCCGACATTCACTGGACGATACCTAAACTTCCATCGATACAGTGTAAAGAAAGAGATTGCTCAGTTCCTAAAACATCGAGCAATGAATATAAGTAGCGATCGTAATACCCACCACGAAGAAATGGTCAAGCTCAATAATAATCTATTAAGCAACAACTACCCCAAAAGCATACAATCCACTCCAATTATGAAAAAAAGAGAAGACGAAACCAATAAATTGTCCATAGTCTGTCTACCCTATGTGAAAGGACTCTCCGAAAAGGTACAAAAGATATGCGGCCCATATGACATCAGGACAGTATTCAAGATTAATACAACGCTTCGAAAATATCTCTTTCGAGTAAAACCACCAATAGAAGAGAATATGACCAAAGACTGCGTGTACTCCATCCCATGCAGTTGTGGTAGGATATACAAAGGCGAAACATGCCGCCCCCTCAAAATAAGGGTGGACGAGCATCGCAAAGCTGTGACACCAGGAGATATTGATATCCGATATAGCTGATCTTATATGGAAAAATGGAGACCACCTCCCCCTGTGGGATGAAGTTAAGTTAATAGGCAGTGAACACCACTGGAAAATACGAAAACTAAAAGAAGCAGTACATATACTAGGGCACAACGACCTCCTAAACAGACCGAGTGTAGATATGAGTAGCGTATGGGAACCGGTGTTAAGGAAGGATAGGAGAATATTAGATTTATAAGCCCTAAAATTCACTCCATATGGCGTAGTGGTTAACAGCGCGGGCTACTAATTCCGAGTTCGATTCCAGGCAGTGATCTTAATAATAATTATAATAATAATATTAATAATTGGAGGGTATATCAGCTGAAACGTTGTGTTAACAACAAATAAGATGAGGACAAATATCCGTCAAATGTAAATAACGTAAGAAACTTACTATTTCAAGTTTGCCTTTTTTATCTACCAGAGACGAAACTGCGAAGACAGCAACTGTAGAAGCACAGAGTGACATGAGTGTGTTGGCAACAATTTTCTGTTGAAGTAATCCTGTACCGACTGAACCGATGAAGCTTGGCCAATAGATCCACAAGATTATGGTACCTTTTAAATAAATGCAAAAGTAAATGATTAAGGAATCAAAGAATAAAAAAAGGGCATCGGAGTGGCGATGCATAACCTGCATGCAAAAAGGTTTTTTCACAAATTATTTTAGCGTAAACGTTAAAATATGATTTCGTAAAGAAATTTGAATATTATTTTAGGGGGTTTGGAATTAAATTTTTTTTTAAATAATAAAATAAAATAACGATTCTTCTCCAGTTTTTCACTGAAGAATCATCCGTGTTAAAAACAATAGTCTATTTCAATAGTTTTTATAGTGAAATGCTAAAATACGAGTTGACAAAGAAAATAAAAGGTTGCTTTGGAAAGTTCAACATACAATTTGCATACGACTAAACAAATGATTATTCAAATAATAATTATGATTATGAATGATCATGATTATGAAAAAGAAAGTGAACAAAATGAAATACTTATAGAAAATATTGCATAGAATTTGAGTGTTTTCAGTGTATTTCAATGATGGTAGGTGAATGAAACGTACTGTAGTTCGTTATCTTTATATATATAAAACTGAGAATGTGTGTCTGTCTGTCTGTCTGTGTGTTTCCCTAAAACTTGAGAACTACACAACCATTTCCATTCAAATTTTACACATGCCTTACTTAGGGTCCATGTAGTTTCATGGGCAAAAAAAATGTTCAACTTCTTGCCTAGAGCGAGCCCATAGCAATATCATATCTTCTCCACTATTTCAGTATTACGTGTTAAAAGTGAAACAA
This sequence comes from Octopus sinensis, assembly GCF_006345805.1. NCBI lineage: Eukaryota > Metazoa > Mollusca > Cephalopoda > Octopoda > Octopodidae > Octopus > Octopus sinensis. The sequence continues at coordinate 25,907,649 of NC_043014.1, read as the reverse complement.
AAACGTTTCTCTATTTTATGTCACTTTAACAATAAAAATAATAATAACAATTGAATTATATGTAGTAAGTAATAATTAAAATCAAACTAAAGTAACATCACAAAAGTAAAAATAGCAATTGGTATAAAATTGCATCAATGATTTGAACTTGAATAAGTGGTTTCACATGAATGGGAATAAATAAAAAATAAAATTAGCGTGCAGAAATGGAATAGTCCAGATGGATAATAAAAAATTAAATTAAAGAAAAGACTATTGTCTATAAAGTATACAATGTAGAGAAAAAAGGTCGCGTTTTTTTGCGCTCTGTAAAATTCGGTTAAAAAAGAAAAACAACAAAAAGTGAATTGTGGTTGCGGAATTGGAACGTCGGTTGGTGCGGTTTCGCGTCGCACTGGTTCTGTGCGTCGCACGTTTTCTGTTCGGGAGGCCGTTTTTCGGTCTGAGGCGACTATGAGCCGCCTCTACCAAACGGATGAGATGGAAGGGAGAAATTTCTCTGAAAATTCGTCGACATCTGAGGAGGAGTTGGCAGTGAAAAAAATGGAAAGCACCTATGCAGGTATAACGAAGAAGTCAACAGAAAAAGAGATAGACCTGGCTAAGTTGACGGACTTCCAGGAGTTCATGAAGGAGGAGGAGAACGGAGAGGTTGAGCTGTTGCCTCTAGCAGGGCGCGGAGACTGGTTCCATCGTAGAACCATTAAATATAAAGTATTTATGAATGGAGGTAGAAAAATGGAAGTGATTAACATGGAAGCAATTGAAGAGGCTTTCAAACGGACAGGAGAAGAAATTGTGTACATGACAAAAGGATTAGAATATGGAACCATAACGGTACAATTTAAAAGTGAGAAAGCAGCCAGGAATATAGCAGCCAAGGTGGTGAGTACAGAAAAGTTTTACTTGTTCCCCTCGTATTTGAATAGAAGGACCACCAGAATTAGGGTGGAAGGAATACCTCCACACCTAGAGGGCGAATTAATAACGGCTGCGGTTATCAAAGGAAATTAAGATAAAGTGGACATCCTCCACGCCATTATGAAATATGAAGGCGTGAGAGGTGCCACACTAGTAATGAACATACAGACGGAGACGGAAGTTATAGAAAAGCTTACGGACAGTATAAAAACTGGAAATATTATTATGAGAGTGTGGGTGGAGGGTAGGGCGCCCAGGTGCTACAAGTGTGGCATGAGGGGTCACATAAGAGCCTACTGCCCTCCACCACTAAAGGAAAAAGAAAAGGAAATCGTCGCGGAAGCCCCAAAAGAGGAAGAAACCAAAGGGAAAAAGAAACGACAGAAGAAGAGGAGATGCAACAAGAGTGGGAAGAAGGAAGAAAAAAGAGAAAAAGAAAGAAAAAGAAAAACTGTGCGAAGCCCCAACCCACCCCAACACCACCCGCACCCTCTGAATCCCACCCTTCCCCTGCAGACAGTGAACCCACCCGCTACCCTCCAACAAGAAAACAAAAGAAAAATAACAATACAGACAGACAAGAGTTTGAAAACGAACCCAGGCCGAACATTTATATTGTGACTGAACAGAAAGAGGTTGAAAGGGTAATGGAGGAGTATGAATGGTATGAAATGGATGGGACCAGATATGCAGTGCTGGAAAAGAAGAATATAGATGAGTTTGTGTTGAGGTGTGAAAGGGAGAATTGGGAGGTGAAAGATACAAGAATGAGCGATGAATTCGTGGAATATATGGAGGACAGTTTCGGAGTAAGAATGGATATGGATGGTCTTCGTATTGGGAATGAACATTCAGGTGACAGTGAAAACAAAAGGACAGGTAAGTGATGCTGGCGGAGGGGGCCGTTAGCATCGCTTTCATATTATCATTTTTTCATTTTCATTTGCTCATAAATTTAATCATATTGTTCTATGTCCCCCATGTTTTGTTATGTCCGCCATTCTTCGTAACCCCTGGTGGGTAATAAAGAAATAACATGGAGGAAAGCACCTTCGAAAAGTGTCTTGGTGCGACTATGAAAGGTATCTAATCAGAGGCGGTAAATTCGCCACAGTAGAAGCAAGGTTCGAGTCAACGGAGCGTGCAAGGGAGTACTCGACTCGAACTTGCAAAGTGGAAATATTTTATTTTTACCTTTATATCTGGGACGTAGGACGTCCCGGAAAAAAATTAAAAATGCCCCCCTACCAGAAGTAGAGGTAGGCTGGATTGTATCCACACTTCTATACAAGAGGGAGGACAAGATACAATTGATCGAAATTACAAGAGACGGGCTAACAATTCCAGTCTGTTATATATTTTGAGTATTGTTATCACTAGCGATATCAAGATATAACTTTGTATTTTGTATTTTATGTGTAGATGTATATATATAGATGTACATGTAATATGTACACATATATATACACATATATACATGCACTAGCACTATGACCCGGCAACGACGGGTCTTTAATGCTATTAGGTTATAAATGATATCATCACATGCTTATCGGGAACTTTGAAAGTTCAATTTTTTTTAAGTATCACCATCGTAGGCATTTATATTCTGGTGAAATTAAGAAAGTAACTCGTAAATAAACGAAACCCTCGAATCCATCACTGTACACACACACGCATACACACACAGTCGCATATCTAAGCATGCAGTCATATATGTTTGATAATTAAACCAAATTTTCATCATTTCGAGCCACTCAACCATTAAGTACTTCTACCAAATTTGCTGATTTCAGCCGTTTTCCAGTAATTTTGCAAACGCACAGACAAGTGATTACAATACCCTGCTTTCGCTTACGTGTACAAGGTAATAATGATCAATGAATACATTTATAAATACTGTTTTTGTAATGAACCTTAATGTGATATGTCGTCGACGCTGTCGCCTTTGTTATGTTTTATCCTCAGCTTCAGACCTAAATGCGTTCCAAGCCATTCTATCTTTCTTTAAAACGAAAAAATGTAATTTGCGAGAGACTTTGACACTATTTCTAGCAAATAGGATAGTGACACAAAGGTGCTTGTGTGCTTCCTGTAGCATTGTTAAGTTGTTGGGTATTGTATTACTTGCAACATCGGATGACTTGAAGAATAAACTGCGCATCAGGTGGGGAACCGAAGGACAGAACGATTGTCGCTAAACTACTGGTTGTGAGATAAGTTTATAAAAGATTATTGTTTATATTGTTCTGCTTATGTACGATATGTGCTCAAGTGTTACGCCAAGCTTACCTACAGAACGAAATTAAAGACATAATCAAAGTAAAACAAAGTTACAAAGATTTATAAATTCTGATAACTAAATTTATAAAATGTGGTATTTCCACGTGTCTTGCTAGTATATTATTGACGACGAAAGTTTATTGAACTAATGCAGTATTTTTGCCGCTACGTGTGTTTCGTTATATCCCTGCGGACACTTAATACCACTTACTTGAGGCTCTGTGATCTTACAAAGAACTCATTACAAACTTTGGTCTAGACATTTAAACATAATAATTGTTGTTGTTTAGAGGGTGCATTCTAGTAGTTTTCAGACTTTTTCAGGAGAGATGTATTTATTTCAAAGAAATGCAAATATCTGATCTTCAGAGTAGGATTCTGTGATTTCAATGCACGTGTTGAACTTCTCCATCTACTTCGTAAAGATCCCATGAAAGTACTACAAAGTGATGATGACAAGGACCCTTCTCACAGCATTCTTCATCTTCAAAACGATTGCCTCTGAGGTTCTGCTGCAACTTAGAGAACAACCAAAAGTTACAAGGAGCAAGGTCTAGACCATAGGGAGAGTGAGGGGCAGTTATAATCACCATCTTTGTCAAGCAGTAGGTTACTAGGATGCTCGTCACTGAGCACTCTGGGAACAAACTTTGCGCATGTTCAGACTTTCGTGAATAATTCTGTTTACAGTTACCACAAATCCAGACTATATACTTATTGTCTTTATAAACACACGACGGTCTTCGTGCAGAAAGCGGCGAATTTTCTCAACCAGCTCTGATGTTCTGATGAACCTCTACCTCTCTCACCTCTCACCATCTCTCATTTCCACTCTACCGTCCTTTGAGTCTTTTGTGCTAGCGAAAACCAGACGCTACAAATGCATGTTAATCCATAAGCGGTCTGGAGCATTTCATATGTTTCTGCATCGTTTTTGCTCACTTTAACACAAAATCTTATTGCAGAAAGAGCTTCCAAATTGTCTACATGTTCTAACTGCATTCTGCAAGCTATCAGCTGCGATAAGCAGTGGTAGTAGGGTGTGCTCAAAGTGCTGTTACAAGCGTGTCCTTCAATCTGGAATTACCATTAGATGTATTGTTATGTTATACTAAAATTACATTAATCTAAGACAGTTATAACTGCATCTCCGAAAAAAGTCTGAATACTTCTGGAACGCACTACGCAGATCCACCTCGGTCCGAATGAAACAAATCTATAATCAAAAGAATTCCAGACCTAACAACTGTATCTTTTATTGAGACACAATGTTCGTAGGATTACATCCAATATGAATTGTGGAAGATTTGATTAATTGCAGAGAGCTGCAAATAGAAACTTCCTATTTGTCAAGACATTACGGTAGATAGAAAAGTTTTGAACAGAAAAAATATGAGGAAAATATACAGAGCAGAAAAAGAATGTATCCATTGATCAAAATTGATAGAAATGGTGGACAGAAGTTATATTCAATTATCTGTCCAATAAGGGAGATGGTTGAAGACATAGCAATAGTTTATAGCACATCATTCAAGAAGAAATACTAATATGACAGATCTGAGTTGCAACCATCCACTAGCGTCATCAGTAACAAACATGCACCAGGATCGGCAAGCTTAGAAAAATTTAGCCTGTCGCAAAAAGCCGGAAATCTGGATTTAGCAACACCACCGCTGGATAGCTTTCGTCTGCTACTGATATACTTCTGTGCTTTTTAGCATTATATCTCTATACATGTGCTGACATATTTTAACTTCTAAAAGCAAATTCTGCGCGGCTACAGTGGAGAAAAAACTCATTCTTATGGTAAAAGGTGTAGAAATACTATATTTGCCCAGGATTTCCTTCTTGCGGATTCCCAGACGCGCGTTTCTGGCTCTTTAATCTTCCTCAATGGGAAATAGCGAAAAGAGATAACCTGGGCAGATTCACAGCCATAGCTTTATCTACTCGTAGGTTACCCGGCCTAAATAAAAATAGCAGCATTTGAACCAAATGAATTTTAGGTTAGTTAAAATATGTTTGTAACATATTTTAACATCTAAAGGCAAATTCACTGCAGTTACTGTGGGGGAAAATTTCTCTCATAGTAAAAGGTGTTATAACAAGCAGATTCCCAGACGCTCGTTTCTGGCTCTTTAACCTTCTTTATTCCGACCAGGCGGTTCACGAGCGCAACTCAGCCACTGATGTGGATTGTTTTTGGATAAAGTTACCGCTTTGAATCCGCCGAGGGTTATCTCTCTTTGGTATTTCCCACTGAGGAAGGCCAAAGATCCAGAAACGCACGTCAGAGATTCCACTAGAGGGAATCCTTGGATAGACATGGTGATTTTACACCTTTTACCGTAAGAGAGAACTTTTTCTGCAGTGAATTCGCCTTTAAAACACGTCACAAAGATATGTCGTGCCTTCGCTCCAGGAAGTAAAGTTGCAGTCTTTTCAGTCTCTTTCTGTAGCTCATCCACTGCACTGTTTCAATCTTTTTAATATAGTGACGTTGAAACTTCTTCAAGCTCCGCTGTTAGTTTGGCACTATGTGGTGACCATAGCTGAGAGTAGTAGTCCAGGCGATTAAGAACAAAGATCCTCCAGAGTGTCAACAACTTCTTGGTTGTTTGGTCCTGAAGGGCCTTAGTATCCAAGCTGCCAGTTGTCTGCACTCTGCTGTCATCTTGGTAATATGCACACGAAATGATGCATTATTGCACATACTGATCCGCAAATCTTTCATTACCTGTGACTCTGGAATTGCAGTGCCTTCGAGTCCTGTACATGTAGGCTGCACAGCATTCGTGAGTTGATAGTGCCGTGTTTGAAAATTTCCAGCATTCAACTGCCTGTTGTTTTCTTCAGCTCACTTGTATATTGCATTCAGATCCCGCTGTAAGCTTGCAACGTCATCTAGATTTTTTTATTGCCTGTGATAATTTTGTATCATCGGCGTAACTACTGACAGTAGTTGTCCCAGTGACTATGGGCATGTCTAAAAAAAACTATATATATATATATATATATATATATATATATATATATATATATACAGTGAGAGAGAGAGAGAGAGTAAATATGCATATATGATGGACTCTCCCGTCGAAGACGACGTATGTGCGTTCAGCTTTTGCCGAACGACCTGCACAAATGATTTGTTGATTGTGATCAAATATATGTACCACGCGTCAGGTGTCGAAGTGACCGAAGACCAATGTGATATGAAGTGGTTTGCTCACGAATACAGCGCACCACCCTGTCTAGGAATTGAAACCACGATCATGCGATCGTGAGTGCAACACCCTAACCACTAGGCCATGCGCCTAGTGGTTAGGGTGTTGTCATAATATTATATTATACATTATATAAACATGGTTCTTCCATTCAAAACCAGTAATTGCAAATATGAAAACACCTAGACTTACCTAACAGTGCGAAAATGTCTGAATTATAATCACTGGTTTCTTTGGAAGATTCTTGAATTTCTTTCTTGTAGAGAACTCTGCTCACAGACAATCCGAAAAAGGCAGAGAAGAGATGTATGTAAATTGCATCACCTGAATCAAGAGCCTGTTAATATCAGAGAGTAAAAAGATTGACTCAGTTATCAACACTTCCTTAAATGAACTTTTTAAACTGATAAGCATGGTTATTGCAAGTGTCTACTATTTTCTTAAACAAAACCATGCCAAATCATTAACATTCTGAACTGAAATAACACTGGTATTGAGAGGGGTTTTCAACCTTCCGTTTTTGATATAATGAACGTCTCCCAATCAAATACTGAAATCGATTAAAGCGGAGGCACTCATTCCCACACCTTAACTTGCTCCAGTGTTACAAATCTTCAGTATATCAACACCATTATCAGTCGCTCCTCTCGCAAAAAAAGAAATGATCAGCGGATTTACAGAATGTCGTGTGGTATTCCGGGTCGTTATATTTCTAAGATCAGATCCCGCCGAGGTCAACTTTGCTTTTCCTCTTTTGTGGTCGATAAAATGAAGTACCAGTCAAGTATTGAAGTTGATTTTAATCGACTGCATCCTTCCAAAAACTTATTAGGGTTTACAAGACGTGTTAGTACTTATCAAGGTCAGGATTAACGTACCACCCTATATGGTTTGGGTTTTATGCTTGGAGTATAAGACGAAGGACCTATTTTTGGAGTAGGAAATCATGCTTAAGCATCATCCATGATAGCGTTGTCAGAATCAGTACAGAAATCAGACAAAATACTTTTTGATTTTTGTTACGTCTTTTAATGTTCTGATTTCGAATCATCAATCATCTATATTAAATTTTTACCGCATACAACAAAATTGATAGTTCACATTTTATACGAACCCCTATTTCAGGAGGCGGTTATGGTTAAAAGTTTTATATGCTTGCATATATGCTATGATATAATCGGAGTCGATTTATCTCTAAGTTATAATTAAGGATTAAATAAAAAGGAAAAATCTATGTCTTGTATCAGATAGAGAAACCTTTCAATATTCTAGAGAAATTTGTTCATCAATAAAACCAGTAACCTAGAGTAATCATAGCTGTTCCACAAGAGACACCACCGTCTTCTCCCATCAACCCGCCTCCTGTCTTTCATAAGTCCACATGTCTTCCACCATCTTCCTTCAAACTACATATGATTCAGATAATGTGCACAACAATAGTAACAACCCACAGAACTTCTCAAAAACCAAACCTACACAATTAAGAAAAAAGAAAGGAAAAAAGAAACTTACAATAAAAAGCAATACCTACTTTTAAAATATGTATTCCAACGAATTCATTCAGTTCAGCCACTAGAATTTCCACAATTGTCATCACAACCAATTGTATGTGGCTAATTTTACCAAAAACGGCACAGTATGATATTAAAACGTTGGCCACGGCAAAATCTCCGTCTACTAAACTAGGAATCACAGATAATAATAATAATAATAATAATAATAATAATAATAATTTCTTTTATTGGCCACAAAGCAAATAGAGACAATACAATACAAGGGACAAGTGGGGTGTTGAACAATGCCGTGTATAAAATAGGTAACAAAAAGCGAATAACAAAACAATTAAACGATAAAAATTCCCCCAAAAGGTGGTGGGGAGTTATTTACAGAGACTACCACAGAACTCCACACAATCTGGTTGTTCCGACTGCCAAGCAAGAGATTTCTGGAAGTTATCCATAAGCCTCGGCCCAAAAGTCCTCCGGAAAATACTGGTTAATTGATCCCTTCCGACACCCAGTGTTTCCCCAAGGACGTCGTCGTTCTTGCTCGTCACTAAATCCCTTATAGGATTCTATAGTGGCACTTCCACCGACCGCGTTGCCCGACTGGCAGAAAGCTGTGAGCGCTCGCTGACATTCCAGGTGTCAGGCACCCTTTCTACGTTTGATCCAGGACTGTAGCTCCATCAATGAGAAAAATTTTGCTTGACATACGACGCCCACACCTGTTCACTGATAAGAAAATGCTGGAGATGTAGCCTCAGCGTAAGACTGCACATCATTAGTCACGGCATGTCCAGTCCTCCGTTCAGCGGCTGTTGACAGCACATGGACCGTCTGACGGAAACAACACGTCTCTTCCACGAAAATGTGAAAAGCAAGCGCTCCAGCTTGGTCGGCCATGAAGCAAGACAAGGGACGACGATCAGGCGGTAATAGAAGACGAAAGCAATGTACGAATTCGCCACCTCTGCCCGACCTTTCAAGGACAGCTTCCTCTCTGCCCATTTCTAGTGAGATTGGGTACTCTGCTCGTCACCTTTCCCCAGTTCTTGTCCACCTGGAGGTCCTGATTAATTTTTGCTCGTGTTACCGCTTCGTACTCCTTTAAGGTAGAGCCGATTAACTCGATTTCCGAGCTGTCCGACACTATTATGGTGACGTCGTCCGCATAAGCCTACGTGAACCTCCTGCATTCTAGATTAAGCGGGATGTCCCTCGAAATATCCAACTTCCTCAGTAATGGCTCGAGACACTGGGCATCCTTGAGGGAGAGAGTGGGCATCCTTTAAGACCGAGCGAGTGATGCTAAACGATTAGTATACATAGCTGTTTACTTTGACTACCGAACAGGTGCCACTATACATTGTAGCGTTCCAGCCTCTGAAAACGAGACCGAACCCGGCCGCCGCGAGGATAGCCTCCAAGTATTGATGGTCGACCCTGTGAAATGCTTTTGAATGATCCAAATTGATCAGAGCCCCACCCATGCCAAGTACCTTCCTTGCCCTCTCTATGATGTAGCGCGTAGTGTGGAGGTTTTTGTGGATAGATCTGTTCGAAATAGATCATGCCTGCGCGTTACCGACCAGCTCACCGGCAAAAAACGCCAACCTCTTGGCTAAAACCTTGGCCAAAATCTTATAATCTGCGTTTAGTAGAGTTATGGGCCTAAAATTATCTACTTGGTTCCCCCTTGTCCGGGTCCTTTTTCGGCAGCACCACCACGCCACGGAGACAATTAATCTTGCGGTAATTATGCAGTTGGCACATTAACCAAACTGCTACCTAAGAGATTGAAGGACATTGGAACTGAAACTCGGATTGAAGACCTGTAGAAAAGTGTGATTATGTATTCCTCAACAATCCTAGGAAAGTTTCCTAAAGTTGTCACCAAAACGTAATAGTTATAATAACAATAACCCTTTCTATTATAGGCACAATGTATTCGGTCGACAACCTGAGTGTCATAGTTCTTTTCGATAAAAGCTGACCCGGATCTAAAAACAACAACAGCAACTACAGCAATAATAACAATTACAAAAACAAAGCTATGTATTTATTGTCATCTACTTACATTAAGATACAGATATTTTAGTTTCAGAGATGTGAAGTATTTAAAGAAAATATTGCTGGATATTGGCCAGATACTTAACAAAGTTAATAACTGGGTATTTAGCGGGGATATAGCATGGATCCCAACAAAGACATTGCCTGGGTACGTAGTCAAAGTGTTGCCGAGGATACCAGGCCAAAAAAGAGCTTTTGATAGATTTTCAACTTCGAAAATATATAAAAATAACTTACGTAGAGTAATCCATCTTAATTTTGTTACTAACTACGCCTTCGGGACCAACGAACCCTTGAACAATCCAGGCCCATTGGACACCTAGGGCAGTTGCGAGTAAGTTAAAGCTGATCCCGGAAAAGGCATGTCGCTTCAGAAAAGTCAGCAAGAAACCGATACCCAAATAAAGCAGTCCTTGGACATCTTGAAAAACTGTCAGGAAAACAACAACAAAAATACAATCAGTCTGAGTTTTAATATTTGTTTTTCTTCTGACAATTTCATAACTGATGTTTAATTTTAAAAATACATTAAGATATAACTGTCCTCGATTTTTTAAAACTTTGTTCTAAGATGCAATGACGGACATTTTATGAAAAACTGGAGATAGTGGTGATTGCATGGTTAAGAAGCTCGTTCTTTGATTACGATACTAATGTGCTACAGCTTAGAGAATGTTTTAATCTCACCCTAACCATTACTTTCAGATTGAAATATGTCGGCAGAAGTTCTCCCTCTGGTGGTAGGTAGGTAGGTAGATAGATAGATAGATAGATAGATAGATAGACATACCAAGTGAGGGAGGGAGGGAGAGAGAGGTACATCCATAGATGTAGATGTGAGTGACTATATCCGTCTAAATTTCTTGTTATTGACTCCAAAAGAGGAGTCAATACCACAATACCACAAGATAAATTGCCTTTCGACAAACAGTGGGATTCATATTAATGAAGGCTATTCCCCAGCATGCCCAATGACATAAATCAGCAGCAGAATAGGAAGTTGTGGCGTTCATGACTTTCCAGAGGACTTTAATGTGAAGAGGGGTGGGGTTGACTAAGTTATATGAGGCCTTGTATTTTGGGGAAGAAAAGTCAATGAGATAGGAGTAGGTCATAAATTAACAGGTACATATTGCGAATAGTTCATTCAGCTTACCTGCATAGGAAAATTCACTTTCGACATCTGTGTGTTCCATATACAATGCATAGATCGCTATGAAGGTACCTTGCAGGCTACAAAGGATCAAACTTAACTTTCCTCGAAACCACACCATCCTATTCTTTTCTTTTTCTTTAAAAAAATACTTTAGCAAAATAGATATTGTATGGCTAATTTCTTTTTATTTTGTTGTTTTTTTCATCGAGTATTCCTGATAGCCTTTCTTCCTTTCATTACTTCTTCATTTAAAGTAAGTTCGCTTTCTATTCTTTGTTCCTTTATTTGTTTTCTTCCTCTCCTCTTTCTTATTCTTCTTCTCCTCCGCCTCCTCCTTCCTTTTCCTCCCCTTCCTCCTCCTCCTTCTTCTTCAACAACGAATCTTCCTTCTTGTTTCTTGCGACTTCTGAGTGTCTATTTTTCCTAATATAATGTTCTATGCCTAAGCTTGACAGCACATTTTCTACCGCGTGTTTAAGTGGAATGTGCAAAATGAGCAACTCCAGGAAAGCAACCAAGAAATATATTCTACACACACATGTATATGCATATATATGTGTGTGTGTGTGTGAGTGCGTTAGAGAAAGAGAATGAAAGAAAGCGCCAAATAGACATACAAACTAACATACAGATATCATACCAGTTTGTTCATGAGCCTGTATTTATATACAAATGCTAAAGCATATATTTAATATATGTATCCAATATACATACATACATACATACATGTATATATATATATTACATATTATACTATATATATATATATATATATATTATATATATTACATATTATACTATATATATGTATGTATGTATGTATGTATACAGGGAGAGAAAGAGAGAGATTTACCAGAATACATATATAAGGACGCACGTACAGACACACACACACACACACACACACACACACACACACACATAGAGTGAGAGAGAGAAAAAGAGACGGAATGAAGCAGTGATAAAAAATAAAATTTACGTGATTAATCTACTAATCAATTACTTTAAAATACATAAATATGGTGAGGAACGATTTAAACCGTGTTTAATTAATGGAAATACTGCTCAGACACAGTCACCTTTCTCATATTTTTTAGTAGTGTTTGTATTTATGTATATAGTTCTTTTTTATTTATGTTTTCGTTATTTCTTTAGTAACAGTGAAAGTCTATATATAAGCGCATTTCTATGCGTGTATGTGGGGGGGTCTGTCTGTTTGTGTCTGTGTGTGTCTGTATGTGTGTGTGTTTGTGTGTATGTGCGTTTAATAAGCAATTATTGTATCCATACCATGGTTCCAAACTCGTGTCCAGAAATATAGACCGTGAATTCAGCACCCTAACCAGTGAGCCACGTTCCTTCACGCATACATACATACACACATACCTACATGCATACATACATACATACATACATACATACATACATACATACATACATACATACATACATACATACATACATACATACATACATACATACATGCATACATGCATACATATACATACATACATAGTGTATCCCTTGACCGAGTTTGCATACATGAGGTCGATAACATCATAAGATTTGGAAAGCAGCTCCTTGAGCAACACTCTTTGTATGATAACCTAGAATATATACCCAAAGAAGTCACACGACTCTACCACAACGTATCTTCAGATGAAAGAATGCGCCTATATGAGCAGAAGACTATGCCTGGATATGTCAGCAGAAAGCTCCGTGATGATAGTAACATTGAATATCAAAGCAGTTTATCATGGACCTCCCGGATGAGAACCTCCCACATTGAAGAGTATGTGTTTGCAATCCAGGAACAGGAAATATCAACCAAGTACTTGATGCACAAAAGGAATAGAGATGCAAGGAAAGCCATTAAATGTGACAGCCGATGCAGACTTTGTGGAGTTCACACTGAAGATATCACACACATCATAAGCAGTTGTCCGAAAATGTCACCACGATCTACCGATGAGATATAGGAGACTCTATAATGAAATCTGTCGGAAGGATAATCCTGAGAACAAAAAATAAGAACCCACGATATAGTAGAATCCATAGCCACTCATAATAATAAGGAATGCTGGTGGAATATACTGGTGAAGACCTCAATAAAATGTAAGCACAACAGACTTGATATAATGATTTGGGATGGAGAAAAGAAACTGTGCACATTTGTAGAAATTAGCTGCTCAGCGGATGCTAACATAAAGCTGGAGACCGGTAAGAGAACACCTATGTTGAACTATTGAGAAATCTGCAGTTACTCTATCCGGACTACAAGTTCAGGTTTATACCTGTAATAATTGGGGCCCTGAGATATGTAACACACTGCCTAAATACCAATCTTGAGAAATTAACCTTCTCAAAACCAGAAAGGAGGGAGCTAATTCGAAGACTACAGATCTAATCCATCACTGGAACTGTAAAACTTTCCAGAAGGTTATCATTTAAGTATATATGATCATGCCTAGATATGCAACTATATGCATGAAAATGCATACATAAAACATACAAATCTGCACAACATACATACATACATACATACATACATACATACATACATACATACATACATAAATACATACAAAAATACCTTGTTGTTGATGTTGAAACTCCAATGAAGGAGCCTTGGATCTAGGTTAGAAACCGATTCTTTCTCTATTGGTAAGAAATCTTGAAACAAACTGAAGTATGACATACATGCTTAGGAAACAGAAATATCAAAATTACACACTTGAAACTTTATGTAAGAATATGCATGGGATGAAAAAGAGCCTTGGCCTGGTCACAACATTCTCAAAGGAGATAGGGTTTGAGTTTGGTCAGAATAAATGTTGTTGTATGGTTGGGAAAAGGAAGAAACTGTACATCAGACAAGCAGCATCTCCATCAACAACTTGATTGTTTCCGCTATATCTGATGAGGAATGTTGCGGGTATCTAGGGGTGGATGAAAACATATCTTACAACGGCATCTGAAACAAAACGCGTGTCACTAAAGAATATTACAGCCGAATAAAGAAAATTTGGACCTCAGAACTCTATGCTTTCAATAAAACAGTAGCCCACAATGTGTTTGCAGTGCCAGTACTCTTACCAACATTTGGGCTGCTTGGTTGGACGCTTGATGAGATCCGAACCATTGATGTGGAAACCCGGAAAATACTAACAAGCACACACAATTTCCACATTAACAGTAACGCAGACTGCCTCTACCTAAAACGAAAACAAGGCGGCAGAAGCTTGACATCAATCTAAAATTCCTTGAATACCGTATCACATCCCTTCGGCAACATCTTTTAACCGCTAAATGTCGAAGTGCATCCCTTCACTAAGTTTGCATACATGAGGCTGATAACATCATAAGACTTGGAAGGCAGCTCCTTGAGCAGCATTCCTTGCCTGACAACCTACAATACATGCCCAAATAAGTCGCAAGACTCAACCGCAACATATCATCAGATGAAAGGATGAGCATATATGTGTAGATATGTTAGTAGAAAGCTCAGGGTTGATAGTAACATTGATCATCAAAACAGTCTATCATGCACCAACAGCCGGATTACTATCTCCCACATTGAAGGGTATGCGTTTGCAATCCAGGAACAAGAATATCAACCAAAAGAAACAGAGAGGCAGTAAAAGCAGTAAAATGTGACAACCGATGTAGACTTTGCAGATTCAACACCGGAGATATCACCAACATCATAAGCAGCAGCCAAAATTGTTTATTATCTATCAATGAGACATGGTGTTGTAGCTAGGTCACTGTATAACGAGGTCCGTCGAAAGGATAATCCCGAGGACAAAAAAATAAGAACCCACAGTATGGCGGACGCCATAGGCACTCATAATAAAAGGGAGTGCTGGTGGAATGTCCCAATGGAAACCTCAATATAATGTAATCAATAAACCTGATATAATGATTTGGGATAAAGAGAAACTGTGTACAGTTGTAGAAATCAGCTGCCCGGCGGATGTTAGCATAAGGCTGAAGATCAGTGAAAAAAAGAATACCTACGCTGAACTATTGAGAATGCTGTAGATTACAAGTTCAGGTTTATACCTTGGGGCACTGGAATATGTAACACACTGCATAAATTCCAATCTTGAGAAATTAGGCTTCTCAAAACCATCACTGGAACTGTAAAATTCTGTAAAACCTTCCAGAAATTATAATTTAAGTATATATGAGCATGTCTAGATATGCTAATATATGCATGAGATGTCATACGTAAAGGAAAACATACAAATCTGCACGTATATAAACACAAAAATACCTTGTTGTTGATGTTCAAATTCCAATGAAGGAGCCTTGGATCTACGTTAGAAACCGAATCTTTCTCTATTGGTAAGAAATCTTAAAATGATACTGAATAATGACATTCATACATATATACAATACATTCATTTATTTATTCTACAGTAGACATAGTAGATTACCCCAGCCTAAATTCACAAAGATATTCCCCAGACCAGCTTCAATAATATCAAATCCGCCCCCGCTATTCCCTCACTTGTTCTTTTCCTTTTCAAATCTAGACATTCACCCACTCCCATATATTATTTCTTCTCACTCGGTGCTTTCCCCACATTTCCGATCAAATCTGCTACAAGTTAACATGCAATCCCATGACGACAATGTAACATTCAATTAACTAAGGTATCTTTGGCCAGGTGAGTAGCGAGCGGATTACCCTTCGTTTAAGTAATTACTTCCGAGGTTTTGCTAGCTATAAAACATATGCAGACTTATTTACTCCATTCCCTTAGTTTGGATTTTTATTCGGATACACAGCAACTCCAGTTGGTAACCATCAACTATAAAATAACTTTTTTAGCTTATCAAACTTCGGTATGGGAAAAAATTAACCATTTTCTTCGTCAATAAACCACTATTATTCCTTAAAGTTGTTTTTTATACATTCTACGGACTGCTCGAAGCTTACCAACTTCCTACACCTTAATCTTTGGATCTTACCTCTACACATACACACACACTCACACACACACACACATACACATGTATATATATTATACAGACACGGGAAATGTTAACACCTCAGCATATACACATATATAATGACGGTACTTATCAATGCGATAAAATGAAGCGCATACGTGTTGCAAAGAGAGATTTATTTAATGAGAATTTATCCTCTGATTGTCATCTGTTAAAGCAATGTAGCACAAAATTTGATTATAACTGCCACAAAATATTGAAATATAATAAACACGTTTACTTTGTTTTCTGTTCAGGAACTCATCTTATGTAAGTTTGAACTTATTATTTTTAGTACCACATATTGCTGTTATTATTATTGTTGTTGCTCGCCCGCTGCTACGTTCTGAGTTCAAATGCCACCGAGGTTGACTTTCACCCTTTCGGGGTCGATAAATTAAGTACCAGTGAAACACTGGGGTCGATGTTATTGACTAAACCCCCTCCCCCAAATTTCAGGTGTTGTGCCTATAGTAGAAAGGATTATTATTATTGTTGTTAAGGCGGCGAGCTGGGAGAATTGCTAACACACTAGACGAAATATTTAGTGGTATTTCACACGTCGCAGCGTTCTGAGTTCAAATTCAGTCGACGTCGACTTTGCCTTTCATCCTGTCGGGGTCGATAAATTAAGTACCAGTGAAATACTGGGGTCGATGTAATCGACAGGTCCCCTCTCCCAAAATTTCAGGCCTTGTACTTTAGTAGAAAGGATTATTATTATTATTATTATTATTATTAATGTTATTATTATTAATGTTGTTATTATTATTATTATTATTATTATCATTATCATTATCATCATTATTATTATATTATTATTATTATTATTATTATTATTATTATTATTATTATTATCATTATTATTATTATAATACTAGTTGGACCCGTGAAATCTTCACGGAAAGAACAAAAAACGTTTGCATCTGTAAATTTTGTGCTGGTGCCATGAGAAATGTTCCTATATTGTGACACTTATAGAATATAGAAATAAGTGTAAAACCTATAACTATATAATTCAACTAAAATATCTCAGTTACGCATACGTGAACAGAATTTCTATTTAACCTTAAGATATATCGTTCATATTCAAAAAAACCTTCTTGGTTTAGTGGAACGGAACCTTCTTCTGGTATTCTTTTATTGATTTACTTGTTTCAGTAATTTGATGGTGACCATGCTGGAGCACCGATCTTTAGTCGAAGAAATCAACCCCTGGACTTATACCCTGTAAGCCTAGTGCTTATTTTATAACACTCTTCTGCCGAACCTCTAAACTATGGGGACGCAAACACACCAATATCGGTTGTCAAGCGAGGTGAGGACAAAGAGAGACACAAACGCACACGCACGCGCACACACACACACCACACACACATACATATATATATATATATATATATATATATATATATATATATATATATATATATATACATGCATATATACGACCGTCTTCTTTCAATTTCTATGTACGAAATCCACTCAAAAGGCTTTGGTCGGCCCAAGGCTATAGTAGAAGACACTCTATAAAGTATAGAGTAGAATTTCGTGTAGCCACCTGTTGGTAAATTTTCTCCCCAACCCATTTTGTAGAGGTATTACCCGTTTTTCTGGGCTCTTTTCTCAGCTGTACCCTGTTCGAAATTTGCATTAGCTTTTGTATGAAAAGAAAAGAGGGAATGGGAAGTGGGATTGTTTGTAGTTTGTAGAGAAAACGTTAACGTGCCTGAAGAAAAAAGACATGATCTTCCCCCCCCCCCAACTAAAAGACAAGAAGAATTATCAAACAAGGTGAATTAGTACCGGGGTTGGGGGAAAGAAGAGAGAACTAACACTCGATCCTTCTAGAACTCTCGGAATGAAAACCTAAACACCTGAAAGATTTACCCTTTATTCATTACTAAATCTCCTTCCCTCTTCTTTATTCTCAAAAGTAAAGAAGCTAGAAAAGGTCGATCGTATTTCAGTGTAATTGTCATTTCAAATTACTGAGGCTTTCCTTCCCTGTCTCTATCCTTTCACTCATTTTCCCTGCGGTTAAGAGAGTGAAGGTGCGTGGCTCAGTGGTTAGGGGTATTCGTCCCACGATAGTAAGATCATGAGTACGATTTCCGGTGAGCAAGGTACTCTACTTCACTTTGCTGCAGTCCACTCAGCTGGCAGAAATGAGTTGTAGCTGTAATTGAAAGGGCCCAGCCTTGTGACATTCTGTGTGAGGCTGAATCTCCCTGAGAACTATGTTAATGGTATGCATGTTTGTGGAGTACTTAGTCAATTGCCGTCAATTTCACCAGCAAACTGTTCCGTTGATCAAATAAACAGGAACCTCGTCGTCGTAACCGACAGTGCTTCAGTTTTTAAAAAGAGTGAAAGAAAAGGAACTGTTCCATATCGTAAGGAAAATATTTCATGTGTTTAGTATAAGCAGTGAAAGCTAAGAGGAAATAATTGCTATTCCGTCGTGTAATGCCATCACCCTCGACTTACACTCAGTTTGTTACAACAGCCTGTGCATCGGTGTTTATCTGGGGGCTTGGGCCTTTAGATTTGTGAGACCCACGAATGCTGCTGTTAGGACCAGAATTAACACCCATAGTGAACCTAAAGATTAAAAAGATTTTCCTGCCACTAATTAGGATCTTTTTTCGTTTTCTTCCAATCACTTGAAGGTTTATCTTGCTCCAGTCCATTCAGCTGACCAAAATGAGTTGTAGCTATAATTGAAAGGGGTTAGCCTTGTCACATTCTGTGTGAGGTTGAATCTCCCTGAGAACTACGTTAATGGTATGCATGTCTGTGGAGTTTGCGCGTTAATTTTATCCTCGTGTGATAATGAAAAGTGAAAGTGATATCCAATATTTGCTGTAGTTATTTGTCTTTGATTTAACAATGTGTCTATGTATCTATGTATCTACTTTTCTTTCTATCTATGTATCTAATTTTCTTGCGATGCATGTATCGGTCTTCTCTGAAAATACTAATAAACATTTAAAAACACAAAACGAACGCCACCTTCCTTTCGGTTTGTTAGCTTTGATGGTCCGGTCTGTATGTACTGGGAAGTCTCAAAGAATCGCTACATTTTCTTCCTCAGTTTCAGCCTCAGGTTGATACTTATACCATTTACCAGCAGTTTTGATTTTATGATGCCAACATATTAACCAGTGTAGTTATTGGCCAACTCTCCCATGTCTTGATTTATACTCTGTGGGTGCTAAAACTTTGTATCCAGAGATTAGGCGGTCCACTGTTTCAATCTCATCGTTGCAGTACCGGCACATCGGATCTATTCTAGTTTTCATCCCATTGGATTGGTAGTTCCAAGTCAATAATCTTTGATCTTGAGCAGCTAAGATTAAGCTTCCATATCCTGTTTTTATCCCTGAGCTCCGTAGTGTGCTTCTTTTCTACATCAGCTTCTTTGCTACGGGCCACACATTTGCCATGCAGAGGTTTTGCTCCCACCTATCAGCCAATTGTTCATAGGCTTCTTTCTTTATCATTGATTTCACCTTGTTTGCAATAACAGCTGCCGCGCTTCCATCATACTATTCAAGCTGGGTATTATTCATGAACTCCCTACCACGTTTTTGTTCTCCATTATAGAATGAAGCTTCTTAGTTCTCTCGTGATTTTCTACCAGGTTTAACACCCAATGATTATACGTTTCAAGATATTTAGCCTGTCCAATTGTGGTAGTTTTGAAAGAGATTTCAAATTGGATCAAGCCTTGACCTCCTTGGGGTGTGAGAAGGTAAAAACGATCTGCGTCTTGCATTGGGTGATGCATCTTATTGCAAGTTAGCAGCTTACGTATTTTCCTGTTAATTTTCTATATTTCACTGATATTCCAGTTCAACATATTGAAGCTATAAATAACATGAGGAACTTCTTATAGCTCGTTAATTTATTATTATTCTTCAGTAATCTTATTTTTATTACGTGCTTTCATTGCACAAATTGAGCGCAGTTCTGTGCGCCTTGGGTATGTGCTGTTGTCTGTTGTGATGCTTTTATTGTTATTGTATTGAAAGTGTTTTACGTAGAATATAAAACACATTTACGTAGGATGTAAAACGCTTATTAGTATTTTTATTATTATTATTATTATTATTATTATTATTATTATTATTATTATTATTGTTATTGTTATTGTTATTATTACTTTTGCTTTGTATTTGTACAAGCTGACTCCAAGTCTCACGCAGAGGCCTCAAGAGACAACAAGTTAGAAGTTCAATTTGATGTTATGACTAGGGTGCCATATATTTTGTTTTCCACAAAGTATTGTTCTAGAGAATGTTTAAAAAAACATCAGAAAATTATCGGTTTGTTTTAAAATTTGAGATTATATAGACAGTATTTTAGGTAGGATATATATGGGCACTATTTTTTGAATTTCTGCCATTTTTGGATTTCCTGGTATATGAACTAGGTAGGAATCAGGCCTTTTTGCTATTATTCCTAGGGCACCTATGACAACAGGTATTGTTTTAGTCTTGAGGTTCCACATTTTGCCAATTTCTATTTCAAGATCTTTATACTCGCTCAGTTTTTGGTCGGTCTTGACACATATATTTATGTCGATTGGAATAGTCATATCGATGAGGAGGCATGTTTTTTGTTTCAAGCCCGTCAATATAATGCCTGGCCTATTCGCATTATTATCATTTTTATTATTATGTTCCTCTGTTGCAGTCCTTGATCATAATGTCTTGTAATTTTTTCTGTATTGGGAAGTTCCAAAGGATGGTGACGTCCTCGCCATTAACTACATCCTCTGGATGGTGCGTGTACCACTTAACATTGATTTTATTTTATAGTATTTACAAGCATTCCAGTGGATGTACTGCCCTAGTCTGTTATGTCTTATGAGGTACTCCTTTTCAGCGTGCACTGGGCAGCCGGAATTGTCTCTGAATTTTCTGCAAATTCTGCACTAGGGGTTAAATCCATATTTAAAGATGTTTGCATGGTAGTTTCTGGTCGGTAAGCTCTGATCTTGCGCTGCAATAACAATACCTTCTGTTTCCACTTTCAGACCTATCCTTTGCAGCCATTGGTGTGTTAGATTTTGATCAATATCTGGCTTGGACAGACGGTTAGGGTATTTTCCATGAAGGAGTTTACCTTTCCAGTTGTCTACAATATTATTCATGCAAGCCTCAGTGATATTAGGTTTGTCACTATTTGGATCTAGACTGTCTTTCTGATTGTTAATTTCTAAATCAAGAGAAGCAATGGTAGATCTGTCAGTATTTGGGTGTCTTTGGTCATTCTTATTGCTAACTTACAGGCCAAGAGACTTTTTTTTAATTTCTGACTAAGCATCATGACTGAAGCTTACTTGGAATTTTCATGTTTCAGTGCAGTTCGTAAGAAAACATCACTTGTCGTATTAAGGTACGTTTGAAGGCCTATTATTGCTGATTTGAAAGATTGTTCGAGCTGTATCAGGTCTCTTCAACCTATTTTTCGTGGGAGATAAATCTTGTCTACATCTGATCTTGGATGGTGCATTCGGTACCTTGTAAAGATTTTAGGGATCTTTCTATCCATATTCTGCATATCAGTGAGACTTTGCTGTTGTTGTTATTATTATTATTATTATTATTATTATTATTATTATTATTATTATTATTATTATTTTAAAAAGTTTGATGTAACTCTTCACAAAAGTAAACAGTCAAGAAGAAGAGCGAGATTCGATTGTAACAGATATTTTATTGGTCAAACGATATTTCGATAGTAAGCCTGTCTTTGTCGAGTTCAAAGTAAGAAGTGATAAAAATTCAAAATTATTGAAATTTATATTTAAAGTATGAACGAGAGAAACCAGCCTCCAAACGTTGATGGAATGACATCATCAGCCTTAAAGTTTCAATTTTATAAAGGCGAAAAGAAAAAGGTAGATAAAAAAGACAGAAAGAGGAAAGAAAAAAGAAAAAGAAAACAGAAGAATCAAAGAGTTTAGTATAAATTTGATGATATTCTCCTGTTATTCATTCCTCCAGGGCGTGATGTTAATAACCCGCAAACATATTTCTCCTCGTGTATTTTGAGAAGTGAAAGTGAAACAGATTCAGAATATTTTCTTAGAATATGCACTTTCAAGTCTTTTTCAAAATTGCAGCCGTTTGAAGCAAAATGTTAATCAAGTTCTGTGGAACTACTGTTATTGTGCCTGACATCCAATCTGTGCCCATCAAATCTTTTGTTTAATTGTTCTATTATACAACCAACATAAATCAGGTTGTATTTCGTGCATTTTGCTGCGTATACCAAATTGGAATCTCTTCATGTCCTACCTTCTGTATAAACATTTCTGTTATGATTCCTGATGGTATCCACTTGACTCATGTTGTTGCACAATGAACAAGGCTTACCTCTCCTGCGACTGTTTTTCAAGGTACAGCGTGCAGATACTACAATGTTCGTTTTCTTGGAGTCAGAAATAAATCTCTTATATATTTATTCCGTCGAAAGGCTACAGTAGGCGGCTGAGGAAAAATCTGTTTGAAACGCAGATATTTTTTCGCCACATGCCGGTAGCTTTCATTGCAACATTTGAAATGCCAGCGAAATTTCGGTGCCAGTTAATCACTATAGAAATTCTATCATCTATTGTATTGTATTTGCTAAAATTATGCGTGAAGGTTTGACTATCTTTGCTAATCTTAGCTATTTCATTTGCTATTTCCTTTAATCGTGATTCACTGTAACCGCACTTGACATGATGATGTACAAAAGTATTTGCATGTTTCCAGTAATCCCTTATGTCAGTACATATCCGTTGTATCCTCAAAAATTAGGATTTCAGATTTGACCGAATAATATGATGTGTATGAACGCCCCGGAGGAATGAATAATATGACAGGGGAATATCATCAAATTTATACAAAACCGTTTGATTAAATATTCTTTTTCCCTTTCTTTTTTACTCTCCTCTATTTTTCTGCCTTTTCTCTGTTTTTTTTTTTTCTTTTCGTCTGTTATAAAAGTGAAACTTAAATACTGATGTCATTCCATCAACGTGTGGGCGCTGGTTTCTCTCGTTCATACTTCAAATTTAAATTTCTATAATTTTGAATTTTTATCACTTATTTTGAACTCAACAAAGGCAGGCTTACTGTCGAAATATCGTTTGACCAATAAAATATCTGTTACAATCTAATCACGCTTTTTGTCTTGACTGTTTACCTTTGTGAAGAGTTACGTCAATCCTTTTAAAATATCAAAATCAAGTAGATAGAGATGATTGATTTTATGGTACACAGAATAAGAATTGGAACATATAGAAATTCTGGAAGTTATCAAAGCAGTGTCTAAGGAAAATCGTAATGTAAATTACAGCTGTTGCGTTTTATTCCTTCTTACAACTGGCTTGAACCCAGTGTTGAGCCCAGTCCTGGGCCAATGGATTTCGTACCGTTCAAATACGAATCAGAAATTGAGAAATCGACATTCGTATCAGTGAAAAACGTTTTCGTGCTGAAATCAAAAGCCATTTATCATTTCTGGAAACATGCAAACACGAAAAGTTATACTGGACGGTCTTACATCAATATACCAATGAGTGCATCAATTCATTGCTTCAAAAGATTAAATTAATTGGTGAGATCAAATCATTTAACGTAATGGAAGCTATTATTGAACACTATCGTTCAAAATTAATACTGCTTGGTGCAGACAGTAATTGTCCTTGTGAAGAGTTACGTCAATCCTTTTAAAATAGTGTCTTTGAAAAGGTTTGTTCTAACAATCGTTTGAATTATTTATATAACTGTTTGATGAACTTTGAAAAAAAAAAGAAATTTCGGCCCTGAAGACAAAAAAAGAAAAGTAGCTGAAAAAGCTGATTTCCCATTCCCCTGAGCCAGTGGGCAAGGAAACATTTTGGTTGAGAACATTTGCTTTGCAATATGAGGAGAAGTCATTTTTACTTTTGTGACAAATATTAAGTGATATTGACGCCGGTTTGAAAATTGTAGCGGAAAATATTCCTGAAATTTCAATACCATCGACCATTTTTTCTCACACGAAATTTCTAAAATACAGTCGACATCGCATACTATTCATTCATCGCACCAGGAACAATCATTTTGTTTTGTCGACCAATTTTTCGGAGATGATTATATTTATGACATTTTGAACTTACCAGTTTCACAGGACCTAATAGTACAAATAACAATGTACTCTCCACAAACAACCGTTATTCCTGCAGTTCAACAACTTTATATAACTAATCCCCGAGTTGACGCATATGATTGTGGCCTTTTTCCCTGGCGTATGTATTTGAAGTGGTCATTGGAAACGATCAGTCAAAAAGGTGAGCACATTTAAGATTTTGCGTCGAAAACAATAATTTTTTTTTTTTTCCCGAAAGTTTTTCAAATGTCTACAAAAACCACAGAAGTCACTCACTTTCTATCACCAACCCAGAAATGGATTACCCCTAGAAAGACGACTAAAAATATAACTTCTCACGTGAACATTCAGAACAAATTTTATCACCCAATAGGTTCCGTGTTTTAAGTGAAGATTTCGAGCAAATCCCAAAAAGTAGTCAGGAATCTAATGATGGTAAGCTTCTGAAAACCATTTGCCCGAGAAAATCCATCACACTAGAGAATAAGTCAGTCATAAATTTATCTATACTAAGACTTTCGCCCGACGATGTCTCAGTCTTGGAGCTTGGACTGAGTTTCTGCTCAAGCACTAAGAATTTCGACAAGAATAAACTAGCTTGAGCTATTTCAGTTTGTCCGCCGTCACAAGCTGAAGGAATATTTTTTGGAAAAACTGGTAACGAGGAGTCAGAAAACCCTATGCTTACTGAAAATTAAAATGGTGATCATCAAATCTGGCATAATTGGATTGAAAAAAATCCCAATTGGTATCCAGAAAAAGTTCGGGATGGACGTTCACAAGCACTACTGGAATTTCTTGAATCTTATCAGACAGGTATTAGAAAAAGCCTCAAAACTGGAAAGAAGTTCTGGAATAACCTCACAAATTCCTAACGTTACGTACGCCGACGTCTAGCTAATAACGATTCTATTATTAAAGTGGCAGATAAAGGCGCTATCGTAAATATGGACAAAAGTGAGTATATTTCGGCTTGTGAAGTTTTAAATGATAAAACTTCATAGGAAGAATTACCTGTCGATCCAAACTCCAATTACAGAGAGGAACTTCACAAAATAATTCTGGAAATGAAGGAAAACAATTTTATTAATAAGGCCGAATCCAGGATTTTACGTTCAGAAAGAACACCTGTATTTCATGGTCTCCCTAAAATACACAAAAAGTTCGAAAGATTTCCTTCAATGCACCCACAATTTGCAGCGGATATGAATGCTGTACAGCCAAGATTTCGGAATGGCTGCATGACTTTCTACTCCTTGTAGCAAAAAGATCTAGTTCCTATATTCGGGATACTTTGATTTTGTGTCTAAAATCAACAACTTTTTTAAGCACCGAGGCTGTGTCGAGAACTGTTTTTTGGTAACCATGGATGTTTCTTCCTTATATCCCAATATTGACCAGGATGAAGGGTTAGAAGCATGCATGGATGCCTTCGAAAAGCGGTCAAACAACAGTATTCCATCATATTTTCTCTGTAGCTTATTGAGATTTGTGTAACAAAGTAACACAATGAAATTTGGACAAAGATTTTACCAGCAATGGGTACTCCCATGACGACATTCGAGACACAGCTACTGAAGACATTCAGATCCTTTCATGGTTATGAACCAATACTTTAGCTACGGTTCATTAATGACGTCTTTTTTGTCTGGGAGGAATCACAGGATAGTTTAATTGCTTTCTTGTATTTCTGTGACTGTTATGGTTTCAAGTCCAACATAAAATTTACGTCTAGTTTTTCAAAAGCTAGCATGAAATTTTTGGACACAAGAGTTAAGTTTCCTGGAAGGAGAATAGTGACAGAGTTATCTCCACCGACGCTCGATCATCCACATCATATTATTCGGTCAAATCCGAAATCACTTCAGACCGGCCAGTGTGACAGCTCGCGAGACAATTGGCACTCGACAGCGACTCATCTGCGACGACACAGTATGACGTCGACTGTCCACCAACAACCTGCGTTGCTCGTCCTGCTCGTCCTGCTCCTCCTGCTTGTCCTGCTCGTCCTGTTCGAGGGCCTTCCTCACTGCCCGCCACCATCAGGCATGACTACAGTGGGCTACACAGCACGGACATTGGTGATATGAATAATGGAGGTCGATAGTCTTCTCTGACGAGAGGCGGTA
This sequence comes from Octopus sinensis, assembly GCF_006345805.1. Classification (NCBI taxonomy): domain Eukaryota; kingdom Metazoa; phylum Mollusca; class Cephalopoda; order Octopoda; family Octopodidae; genus Octopus; species Octopus sinensis. The sequence goes on along the minus strand of NC_043014.1, from coordinate 25,881,212 downwards.
CTGCATTTCCACCTCGGATGGCAGAGTGAGGCTGTGGTGTAGGAGAGGTGAACGCTACACAGACGTATGTGTCATGAAAAGAGATGTGGGGGGTGGCCAAAGCATCATGGTTTGGGATGTAATAGGCCTGAATCAGAGAATTGGGCCCCACGTGTTCCAAAATGTTGCTACAAGTAGAAGGAATGACATCATAGCGCAGCGCTACGTTGACCAGATCCTAAGACCTCACATCATGCCCATCTCGCGTCACCATTGCCAAGTGTTCCAGCAGGGCAATGCTCCCTCCCACACGGCCAGGGTCACCACGGACTTCCTGCGTCAGCACAACATTAGAACCATGCCGCTTCAGGCTCTCAATCCGGATTTGAACCCAATTGAACACCTGTAGGATGAAATCCAGGGACGGCTGAACCTGGTAGTCGCAAGGCCGACAACTCGTATAGAAGTGGAGGCAACTTTCCTCAGAGTGAGGGTACAGATACCAATGGCTTTTGTGAACCGCGTCATGCACTCCATGTACCGACAGTGTATGGCCATTTTGAACATCCAGGAGGGCATACACGGTATTGAACATGTCATTTCCTACAACCTCAATGTGCTGGATCCGCCCACTATCAAAACACATAACAGCGACCCATAGACTGTGGTCAAAGTGCATCCAAGAAATTGATGATAGATTTATCAAAATTTATCTCTGACAAGTTAAAACATGTTTCACAGTTACACACGTTTCGCATTTCTATTACGGTTCAGTGTTAGCAACATTTCTTCTGGTACTCAGAGTGGATTGTTAGCTTCTAATAGCATCACACCCAGCACACACATACACACACATACACACACACACATATATATATATATATAAGTAAACCCGTCGTTTATATATATCTATATATAATTATATAAATAAGGATAAGATCGTTAATTTAAATTAGATAACGATCCTATCAAGTGGCCAGCATGGAAATAAAAACCTTGAAAGGTAATAATTATTATTAAAATTATAATTTAGGGTATCTACGAGATACTTCCATGCTGAAAATAGCAGCCAGCCTCTGATATTAAAACCACCTTAAATGTTCATACAGCACAAGGAGAGAAGACAAAAAGACAAAATAAAACTAGTAAAAAATTACTGGATAATTCCAGATCCCGGATTTCTGGCTTTGCATTTAGAAATGCTTTGCCTCATCAGTGGAATATACTCAGAAAGTAACATAAATACACATATATATATATATATATATACATACAACATACGAATACTTACATATACGAACATATACATATATATATATATATATATATATGCACGTATGCAACACGACCAGTTTAAATTGTCCGCTTCGTAACTCCCTGTTCGATATGGTTAAAACATCACTGCAGTAAATGCAATGATTAAATAAATTTAAAATTTATATAAATAAGAATAAGATCGTTAATTCAAATTAAATAATGATCCTATTAAGTGGCCAGCATGGAAATAAAAACCTTCAAGGTAAAGTATTCGTACGTTGTATGTATACATATATATGTGTATTTATGTTACTTTCTGAGTATATTCCACTGATGAGGCAAAGCATTTCTAAATGCAAAGTCAGAAATCCGGGATCTGGAATTATCCAGTAATTTTTTACTAGTTTTATTTTGTCTTTTTGTCTTTTTGTCTTCTCTCCTTGTGCTATATGAACATTTAAGGTGGTTTTAGAGTCAGATTCTGGCTGCTATCTTCAGCATGGCGGTATCTCGTAGATACCCTAAATTATAATATATATAATTATATATATATTCTTTTATTTGTTTCAGTCATTTGACTGTAGCCATGCAGCACGTGGCCTAGTGGTTAGGTTGTTGCACTCACTATTGCTAGATCGTGGGTTAGATTTCCCAACCGGACGGCGCTTTGTGTTCTTGAGCAAAACACTTCATTTCACGTTACTTCAGCGCCCCTTTCGATCAGCGGGGAATGTTGACCTGCTCATCTAGTCAATAGTGTGACATCATTCGAAGCCTAAAACGATCGAAAGCGCATCGTAACCGGCGATGTGTAACAACGTCTGATAGTCTGGTCGATCACGTGATATATATATATATATATATATATACGACGAGCTTCTCTCAGTTTCCATTTCCGGAAGCTATAGTAGAAGACACTTGCCCAAGGTACCATGCAGTGGAACTAAACCCGGAACCGATTGGTTGGGAAGCATACTTCTTACCACATACCCACGCCTACACCTAAATAAACATTTTTTATATCATGTTATAAATGTACGTTTGTTTGTGTGAACGTGTTCGTGTGCGAATAAGTTTTTAAATCCCAGATACTTGAAAGCTAGTAATGTAGATGAATATAAACTTTTCTCTTTCTACAATATTTCTGGCCTTGCACTTATTTAAGAAATAGTGATTTTAAAAAGCATTGTATATTTTACTAGTGTGTTAGGTTTTTTTCTGGTATTTAGGGGGGTTTGGGGGGGTTTTTTGGTGGGGAGGTTCATTTTTTCATGACCTCCAGTAATCCACAAATTCAAAAAGTGAAACCTACAAGTTAGGATTACGTAAATGAATGACGTGCGACGTAACATCTTTTTCTCTCGAAATAAGTTTATGCATTGTTTAAAATAATGTCAAATTCAAGTACATTGTTGGCATCAATTGTAATAGCGTAACTAGAATCTGGAATTGAGGTTACCTACGAGATTTGTTTTGCTGTGAGCTTATCTCTACTTTGAAGTACACAACAGACATGATTAAGAATCTATATCAAATACTAATACAAATATATGAAACATGCACGGTCACGAATTTATCAAAACTTTTGATAAAGGTCATCCTAATTCTAACTTTACGTTTTGTAAAACAAAACTAGAATATCCCCACCTGTTCAAGTTCCCTATTATAACTATTTGACTAAACTTAGCGCAAGGTACTGCTAATGTCCTTCAGAAATCACTGGCCTTGTGATAATGTCAAACTGTAAATAAATCAGAAAGGAATGAGAGAGAAATACATTTTTTTAAATACTGTTTCATTAAAATGTACGTTGACGGTACAATACTTAAATCTACAGAAAGATTTGGTAACTGGAATATCATAGTGAGTAGAACATGAATAAGAATGGGGTTAACCAGCATCGGAGTGTTGCTGAAGTGAAACAACTCATATACAGTTTTTTAACACCCAAACAATTCGAGTATTGACCACGTAGAAAAAGACTTTCATACAGGTCAAGTTGAATGGGCCAAAACCTATCATAATGGGCTAAATGTTTAAATATACCCAAGCAAAATAACAGAAATATTATGACCACTAACTAAAGTCTAGAAATTCTATATTTCAGAATTCCGTTGAACACTTGCGATGTTCTGCCTTCTTTTGCTGGGTAAGTTTTCTAAATACACATAATACATTACACATACACTGAATACATTACACATAGACATACACACACGTATACCTATATTCATACACATATGTATATATGTGTATATGCATATATGTATACATATTTATTGAATAACTTATATTCAGGAATTTAAGTTTCTATGTCAATGTATCAATAGTCGTTGCACTCTATATTACATATCTGTATGTATTATATGTGTGTGTGTGTGTGTGTGTGTGTATGTGTGTGTGTGTGTGCGCGTGCGTGCGCGTGTGTGTGTATGCGTATAAATATATATATGCAAGAGTAAGCACATAAATGCGAAACAAGGTGGAAAAATAGTACTCGAATACCAGAGGGAGAATAATATGCTTTATTAAAAAGCAGCAAAAATATCACAAAAATTATTACTCGGAGTTTTCCGTTCCCGTTCGTCGGAAAGTTTTGTTTAGAATGAAGCAAGATAAAGTTATATGAAGAAATATAATTAATTTGATATATACACATTTGAAAATGGTTTTGTTTCATTGGTCCTTTCAATAACGAGTTGCATGAAATAGCAAATTGCGGATTAAAATCATATTACTATAAAAATCGAAGACAGCCTTAATTCAAAAATAGCTTATAAATAAAGAAAAAGGCCTGAATACCCAGGGTAAATAATTATCTTTAAAAATAATAATAAATTAAAAGATATATCCGTTTAAAAAATGTTCTCGCTAAATTACATATACATTTAGCAATATATACACATACCAAGCAATCTATATTATACGTATATACACTAAGCATACAGACGTAGGTACATGGGCTACATACATATACAGACAAATATAGGCAACATAAATATATACAAATGCATATAAATGTATGCACGAACACATACGCATGCGCACAAAATCTCCTGGTGCATGCTTATACAAGTTAGTTGCTACAGGCGAAAGAAAGAAAAGAAAAAATCAGAGAATAACAAGTGGGGGGAAAGAAAAGGAGAAAAGGAAGTAAAAGAAATAAAAGAAAAAGAAACAGAAAATTAGAGAGAGAAAGGGAAAAATAGATAGAGGTAGAGAGAGTGAAATGATGGCATTCCAATAAGTATCTAACGAAAGTTAGATACTTCGTTCAGCTTGGGAAACGAACACATACAAAAACGCACACAGAATTACATGTAAATACAATCATACATACAAATATACAAATAAATATGCTTTACAAATTTAAACTTTGTTTTTCCTTCCCCTTTTGTATATCCTTTGAACTTGCATTTTGACTTTCATTTGTAAAATTTGTAAAACAGACAAAGGCTTTCTTAAAAGTGAAGTCGAAATATGCCCTAGCATTGTAATA
>NC_043014.1:25833977-25871477 GCF_006345805.1 Octopus sinensis | reverse complement strand
TATTAATTTATTGTGCAATTTCCTTATTTTAACATTTTAATATTATATATACCAGACAGATTTTTAAAATGATTGCGTATATACATCATCATCATCATCATTGTTCGACCGTGGTCGAGACAATGGAATTTACTATGTTACGCCAGACTTCACGGTCCATCATGGCATTACGGATGTCCTGTTGCTGGATGCCTGTATCCCTGAATATTACATCAGGGTAGGTGAGTGTGCACCCTCTGGTATTGCGAGTAGATGGCTTCCAGAGGAGAAGAGTAGAAATTACTTCTTTTTCAGCTCTACAACAATGTCCAGCAAACTGGACTCTCCTACCTTTCACAAGGTGGTAATTTCCCATATATTTGCATTTTGGTTGGATGGCGCTTCCACGGGATATTTTCAGCTCTCATAAGAAGGCGAGTGTAGGTTCCATCCAACCGCCTCTCAAGCTTCTTTGATAACGTCCAGGTTTCTGAGCCATATAGTAGAATTGGTTCGACTGTGGCTTTGAATATTTCAAGTTTGAAGTCTATACTTAGATTTGATGACCAGATCTTATGCATGTCATTACAGGCTGACCAGGCCATACCCTTTCTAGTTAGAAAGTATTTTCCAGATGATGATATGTATGACCCAAGATATTTATAATCAGAAACCATATTTAAAGGCGCACTGTTGAGAGTGTGGATGATGCAATCACTGTTGGACAGGCACGTGTTTATGTATTCAGTTTTGGCCTCATTGAGGTAAAGACCTACACAATTTGAGGCTTGTTCAAGAGATTGTAAAAGAGACTGGGCATTGGAGAGAGAATCACTGATAAGAGCGATGTCGTCAGCAAAGTCAGTGTCTGTCAAGTACTCAGCTGGGTGTCTGGAACTTCTTCTTGGTTTTATTTCAAAGCCCTTGCCAGGGATGGTATCAACTGACATACGTAGCACATAATCAACAACAATGATGAAAAGAAATGGGGCGAGTGTGTCTCCCTGCAGTATTCCGGCTTTGATTGGGAAAGATGATGTTTCTCCATCAGGAGTTAAGATGGTTGAAGACGTATCTGTGTAGAGGACCTTGATGGCAGAAATAATTTTGTCTGGTATCCCATAGAGCTTAAGGATTTCAAACATCTTGTACCTATCTACAGAATCGAACGCTTTAGAAAAGTCTACAAATACCATTGCAAGATCCCGATTAAATGCTTTTGATTCTTCAATAAGTCTGCGCAGGCATAGTATCTGGCTCAGCGTTGAGCGCCCATGTCTGAATCCATTTTGGTTCTTTCGGAGCAAAGGTTCAACAAAAAGGACAAGACGATTTAGGATCAGTTTGTTGTACAGTTTTGCAGCAATTACATTAGAAATATGCCCCTGTAGTTGGTGACGAGGGACAAATCGCCTTTTTTGGGTATTGGTATATACGTTATGGTGTATATATTTGTCTTCATGTGAATACATGTCTCTATATATTTATGTGTATGTACATATTGTAGGTATGTGTATGTATGTGTATATGTGTGTACATTTATATATATATATATATATAATATATATATATATATATATATATATATATATTAAAAATTAAGGGTAGAAATTGATATTAGTCAATTAAAACCAGTGGTCTAGCACATTAAAAAGAATCCGAAGATTAAAATATTTATATATACCAATTAAGGACTGAGCACGATAAGGTGGACAGTCAACATGCTAGATATAGACGTCAAATCGCCATTCTCCACAAGGATTATGTTCTCAAATAAAAATAAAATTCAGCACGACCTAAAGCAATGGATGAGACAAAAGAAAAATACTAAGTGGAATAATTACCTATGTACTGCAGTTTCAGCTATTAATATCACAAGGATATCTGTAGCTTCATCAGCGTAGTCTGTTATGAGCATAATATGCTGTACTAGATGAAAAACGGTACCGAAGTCCCGCATGCAAAAAGTACAACCTATTACGTTCGGATGTATCTTTCGAATGCCTCTACTTTTGGCGCGCTGATAATCGAAAAACTAGCCTGCAGCCAATAATTAGCAGCAGTCAATTTATCGGTTTGAATTTTATTTTTATTTGAGAACATAATCCTTGTGGAGAATGGCGATTTGACGTCTATATCTAGCATGTTGACTGTCCACCTTTTCGTGCTCAGTCCTTAATTGGTATATATAAATATTTTAATCTTCGGATTCTTTTTAATGTGCTAGACCACTGGTTTTAATTGACTAATATCAATTTCTACCCTTAATTTTTAAATATGAAATATATGTTCTCAAACCGATAAATTGACTGCTGCTAATTATTGGCTGCAGGCTAGCTTTCGATTATCAGCGCGCCAAAAGTAGAGGCATTCGAAAGATACATCCGAACGTAATAGGTTGTACTTTTTGCATGCGGGACTTCGGTACCGTTTTTCATCTAGTACAGCATATTATGCTCATAACAGACTACGCTGATGAAGCTACAGATATCCTTGTGATATTAATAGCTGAAACTGCAGTACGTAGGTAATTATTCCACTTAGTATTTTTCTTTGTCTCATCCATTGCTTTAGGTCGTGCTGAATTTTATTTTTATTTGAGAACATAATCCTTGTGGAAAATGGCGATTTGACGTCTATATCTAGCATGTTGACTGTCCACCTTTTCGTGCTCAGTCCTTAATTGGTATATATATATATATATATATATATATATATATATATATATATATATATATATATATATGCATGTATATATATTTATATATATACGTGCATGCATATATATATAAATATATATGTGGGCATGTATTTGCGTATATATTTATTTGTATATTTGTATGTGTGTCTATATATGTATGGTATTTGTATGTATGTTTGTATTATGTGTGCGTTTTATATGTGTTCGTTTCGCAAGCTGAACGAAGTATCTAACTTTCATTAGATACTTATTGGATTGCCATCATTTCACTCTCTCTACCTCTATCTATTTTTTGCATTCTCTCCCTAATTTTCTGTTTCTTTTTCTTTTATTTCTTTTTCTTCCTTTCCCCTTTTTTCTTTCCTCCACCCACTTGTTATTCTCTAATTTTAAACTTTGTTTTTCCTTCCCCTTTTGTATATCCTTTGAACTTGCATTTTGACTTTCATTTACTTTTCCCATCTCGGAGAAGTCTAGGTTGGATTCAATGTTGAATTCCATGACAATTTTTTAAATCTTTGCCAAAAAATGACAAATTAACAGAAAATTCACAACCCGTCAACTGGTAAAAAATATTTCACAAATAATTCACAAAATATTTTTTAAACAGTGTTCCACAATATAATTTCCGCCCCGTAAGACGAAAATTTCTGTCTGACAACGGACAACAGTTCTATTCACAAAATAATATAAAACAGGTAACAAGCCAAAGGCGAACTCACATTGCAGGGTAGCAGAAATTCCAAGAAACAACGCAAATAAACCGAGTCTGCTCGAGATATTTTCCTTATTATAGGCACAAGCCTGAATTTAGAAAGGACACCACACACACACACACACACACACACACACACACACATATATATATATATATATATATATATATTTATATTATATAGAGGGTACTATTATTCATAGGTACCGCACGCTAGGAGGGACTCTTGCAGTCAAAACTACTAAAATAAATTTTATTTTAGTAGTTTTGACTGCAAGAGTACCTCCTAGCGTGCGGTACCTATGAATAATAGTACCCTCTATATAATATAAATAAATATTTTCAAAGTGGAAAAATTTACAGATTTTTTCTCTTACGAGGTTTTTCACGCTAACTACTGATAATTTCTTATAAAGATTTTATCCTTATTTTAAATATATATATATATATATATATATATATATATATATTAGAAAAAAACACATAATAACATATACCAATGATTAAGTAATGTACAAAATAATAAATAAAAAGTATATGATTGGTAAAATGACTACACGTGTTTCGTGGCTATATTTAAAAACTGATAATAGTAAAATCAATTCAATTTAAATATAACCACTTTTCAGGTCCACGATAAAAACAATAAAATAATTAAATAAATAAATATACGTATATAATTTTGTAAAATACGAATATCAAATATACAGAATACAAATGAAAAAATGCTTTTTTTGCCCCCCCCCCCCCAAAAAAAATTAGGCATTTCTGTACAGCAAAAACTGTAGCTAACCAAGAAAAAGTAAGGTCGTTTTTCAGATCCAGCGCTCTCAAATTAGCTAAAAAAGATGTTTGGTGTCTTGACACCATTTAAAAAAAAAAATTCTTGACTAGTGTAATTACGTTATTTAAAAATATATAAAGGAGTGTATTCAGATATAAAAAATTTTAAACTTGAAACTGTAAATATAAGGTATATAAAAGTATAATGCATACAACAAGATATATAAATATATAAAAAATGACACCTGTATCTCTACTGTAACTCATTAAAATTTTTTTACCTCTCTAGAAATATTATGGACTGTATATTTAATATAAGGTACACGTGTGAATAGCTCAAGAGTGGATTTCTTTACTCAGCTGGGTCTAATTGTCTACATACACTGCATGAATATCATTCGCCGATACTTCTGTACCAAGTTTGATATTTACGTAATACTGTTGTGTGTGTATATATTGTTCCGACCTAACGAACTTACTTATATATATATATATATATATATATATATATATATATATATATATATATATATATATATATATATATATATATATACGTGTGTATGTGCGTGTGTGCGTGTGTCTGTGTCTGTGTGCGTGGTGTATGAGTGTGTGTGTGTGTATATATATATATATGTGTGTGTGTGTGTTTGTGTGTATGTATGTCTGCATGCATGCATATATGTATAAGCACATATTTTCTATTTCTATTCCATATGTCCTGAATTTCCAATTCTACTTTCTATCTTTGAAGTCTCATTCATTGCCGCATCTTACTCGGAGCTAATAACCCTTGGTGAGAGACCGCCACCCTGTCACCAAGATATTTCCAAAATCGGCCAGAATGTATGCAATGCTATGAAGTCTACTGGTCACACGAATGAATGTGGAATTAGTTTCATCCGGAAGAGAATCTCCTATATAGTGGGAGGCACGGAAGCTTACCCTGGATCCTGGCCATGGATCGTACGTCTGTTATTTTATCGTTGATTTTCTTTGCTACCTTTGCTTTCTTTCCTTGCTTTCTTTAACTTTCTTTACTGGTACAGTAAATTTCTTCAAGGGTTTTAAACGAGTATTTCGATGGCAGTACCTTGCACTTATTTTACCCATCTCTGAGAGTGAAGAACGAAGTCTTTCTGGCATAAAGTAAGCAATGAAATATTATTAGACTTCATTGTTCTATCTTCAATTGGCACCTTTGGTAAGTGGCTTCTTCTACTATAGCCTCGTGTGTATATTTATATATATATATATATATATAGATATATATATATATATATATATATATATATATATATATATATATATATATATATATATATATATATATATATATATATTTACATATATATATTTAAATTTATATTTATAAATTTATATAAATTTATATATATATATATATATTTATATATATATATATATATTTAAATTTATATATTTTCACTTTAACCCATATATAAAAATTAGTTAGTTAAATCTCTTAGTTTCTTTTACACTAATAATTAATTCTGCTAATCCCAAACCTATTGTAATGTATTATAATATAATATAATATAATATAATATAATATAGTATAATAATAATATAATTGTTTGGTTTCATTAAAAAACAACCCCTTTTTTCTTTCCTTTCTAATGACCTCTCATTGTAACCTGACAATCTATTAATAGTAACATTTATAAATAAAGAAATAAATTGTTGACCTCAGTTCGAATTTTGCACTAAACAAGCTTAGATTTTCTTATAGTATCAACTTGTGTCCATCCCCTTAGCTTCCCGTTCCCTTCTCTTTGATAGCATTAATAGCAGTAACTGATTAAATTCTACTTCCTTCCTCCTCCCTCTGTGATTCTTGTAAATTTCAATAACAATCTGCCCCTCTACAGAATAAGACTGTCATTTTGCTTCTCATTCGGATTCCCTGATATTTTCGCATGATTGTAACCAAAAATTTCTTCACATAACTGGATTATGAACTATAAGGACATGCACATATTCTGTAAGTTCAAGACTTTTCATCGGATCTCCAAGAATCGAACTTATCTGCGATTCTTGTAAATTTCAATAACAATCAGTTCCTCTACCCGATATGACAGTCACTTTGCTTCTTACTCAGATTTTCCTCTACACGATATGACAGTCACTTTGCTTCTTACTCGGATTTTCAGAAATTTCGCATGACTGTATCCGAAATTTCTTCACACAACTTGATTAGCAATTCAATATGAGCTATATATAGACATGCACAAATTCTGTAAGTTTAAGACCTTTCATCGGACCTCCAGGAATCGAACTTTCTTCAATGCAGTTAATCTTACACCCTCTTTTGTATCTACCCCTTTTGATGTTTGGGAATTCTCTGATGTTTTTTCGGCTGACAAGTACGAGCCATCTGTATTTACTGCATTTTTTTGTAGCTTATTAAAGATGTCCTCGTACGAAACAATTGTACCGAGATTTTAATCCATTCTTGTTGCTTTTTTCCTATATATATATATATATATATATATATAATATATATATATATATATATATATATATATGCGTGTGTCTCTGTGTCTGTGTTTGTCCTCCCCACACACACATCATCATTTGACAATCAATGTTGGTGTGTTTGCGTCCCCGTAATCTAGTGGTTCGGCAAAATGGGTCCAATTGAATAAGTACCAGGCTTGTAAAGAATAAGTCCTGGGGTCGATTTCTTCGACTAAAAGATGGTGCTTCGGCATGGATACAGTCAAATGAATGACAAAGTATAAGAATAAAAGAATAAAGAAATTATAAGTATGTGTATGTGTGTGTAGGCAAATGAAAAATAAAAACAAAAACAGGAAAAAACACTAATAATCAAATGAACGTACACAGAGAATATATTAGAATGAAGTTCAAGATGCAAAGTAGAGTGGGGAAATGGAATAACGTTTCGAGCATGATTCTTCGTCAAAAACAAGAAAGAGAGAAATATCCCGAGAGAAGGAAAGAATAGTCTGAGAAAAACATGTCTGTCGGTACATGGATGAAAAATATAATATAGATATGTGTGCCGCTGTGTGTGTGCGCGCGTGCGTATGTGCGTGCGTGCCTGTATGCGTGTGTGTGTGTGTGTGACGCTCGAAACGTCATGCCTCCTGTATTTTTCATCGTAATCTTTCGCTGAGCGTCAGTCTAATATATTTACTGTGTACGCCGTTTTGACTAGTAGTGCTTTTTTGTTTTTGTTCGTTTTTGTTCTGTTTTTTATATTACATATCTTTTACTTGTATCAGTCATTAGACTGCGGCTATTCTGGGGTACCGCCTTGAATATATTCAGAAAATAAATGCATATATACATGCATATACACATTTATATATATGTAGGCAAATATATTTACATAGAGCATAAAAAATAAAAGATTACTAGTTCTTTTAACTCGACAGTTGCTTCTGAGAGCTCGAAATTATGTAATAGTCGTAATATTCCTAATTAGCAGATGGAATGTACAAAAAGTCATGGATATACAACTAGAAAATGGTGGCATACAGATATCACAAATCTGGCTTCCTATATCATGCGAAAAATTGTCAAGAGCAGCTCATATAGTAGTGCTAGAGATTTAAAGCTTGAAGCAGAGAAGGGGATGAAATGGAGTAAGTAGCTGGGAGGAAGAGGATGTAAGCAGCTTAGGGAATGTGAACATAGAGATAGAGGAAGAACAATAGAAAATACAGGGTGGGGAGAGGGAGGGGAAGTCTGCAATATAGTGAGAGTAAATAGAGGTAGAAGAGATATGCCAGTATCTGTCACACAACTGAAAACGTGTGAGCAGGTTTTTGAGGCTTTTCCACCCCACTCTCCTATCATATACTCCTACGCAATCGAAACGTCCATCTAAGACAGCGTTCCAATCCCCTACTAATACAAAGTTCGAGACGTTCTCAGGAAAACCTCCAGACGCTTGAAGTAATCAGACCGCCCTGCCCCTGTCGGAGCGTAGGCAGCCACCAGTCTGAAAGCACCGTAATTACTGCTGTTCACATCTAGGATCAACAACTTACCTTCTGAGTTGCAATCATGGATTAGGCGTAGACCGAGGAAGGGCGCTTGGCACCTCGAAAGCCGTCAAGCGCTCACAGCCCTCTGCCAGGCGGGAAATGCGGTAGGTGTTAGTTCTATAAAGGGCTAGTGGAGGGAATGTGCGACGAGTTCTCGGGAAAACTCTGGGCGCCGATGAAGATCAACTAAACAGTCTTTTTCGGAGAACTTTCGGGCCTGGACCTATGGACAACTTCCAGAAATCCCTTGCCTGGCAGTGCTACCGAGAGGCGCTGCCTGTTCGAGATAAACTTTACAGGCACGGATGTGCCGTCAGCCGGGCCTGTCGGAGGTGCGCCCAGAACGATGAAACTGTTCTGCACGCCCTCGTCCAGTGCCCGAGTATTGCTGACCTATGGGTTTATGTCGAACACCTGCTGTCGCGTGTGGGACGAATCCGGCTATCAGCTGAATCCATGGTGAAGATTGCCCCGCCGCTCTCTTTTGGTCGGAGGGGAAGGCAATTTTTATTTGTCTAGTGGCTGTAGCGAAAGAAGTAGCGTGTTGGACCCGTTTGAAAGTGCGAAAGACAGACACTTTCCTCTTTGGCCAAGCCCTCATCAACATTTTCAAGTTTCACTTGAAAAGGAAGTTGAGGGTGGAGAAGGAAGTGTTGCCTTCTAGCAAGTTTGTTTAAAGGTGGATGAATGTTGGAAGAATAGCCAGTGAGAAAGGACCAATTCTGAGCATACACCTGTAAAGAAAAGGAAAAGGGCTCTTGCCCTGTTGTTCAGACACCCGTGACTTTTGTGGGGTTTTTCACGAGGTCCTTAATGTGCTTCTCCTATTGAGAGTTTTAAATTGTTTAATACTTAATCGTTATATATATACTGTTTACACGTTATAAAACCCATTGTATCGTCCTGTTATTGTCTTTTATGTTGTTGTGTCTTAATGTAATTTTATGTAAACCCTTGTGGCCAATAATCGAATTAATTATTATCCTTAATCTTATTTCTTTTCTCTTTTTCTGTAAAGGTGATGCTCCTTGCGAGCGGTGTCCGGCTGTGCGCAGGAACAATCCTCAACAACGACTGGGTATTGACAGCAGCACATTGCTTTGACTTGTAAGACAACTTGGTTTCTTGAAATTAACTCCATGCATCGATTCACCTCAACTTACTTGATACACTTTTCTGCTCTCTACATTATCTATACACACACAAGCACATCACACACACACACACACACACGCTCACACATACACACACACACACGCTCACACACGCTCACACATATACACACACGCACACACACATGTGTGTATACGTATGTATTTGTGTGTGTGCGTATATATATATATATATAATGTAACTGTGATAAAGTATATCAATAATGTTTTACAAAGTGTATGGATACACTGGTCTATAGTTATCATATGAAAGTTCACACTGTATATAACCATGTTTTAATCTATATTTTGATATTATCCGTCTTAATTTATATCCTCATCATAGTTTATCTTAATATAGATCTTAATCATAAAATGTATTAATCCTGTATGAATCTATGTGTTACCTTCTTCCCCTCTTAATTGGTCTTCTTCTTCTTCTTCTTCTTCTTCTTCTTCTTCTTCTTCTTCTTCTTCTTCTTCTTCTTCTTCTTCTTCTTCTTTTTCTTCTGTTTCTTCTTCTTCTTAATATTATTATTATTATTATTATTATTATTATTGAGTGAGAGAGCAGTGCATGCTATCAAAGCGACACTGGGGTAAAATATACGAAGCCCAGTATACCCATCATGACAACCCGTCTGATAAGGATACACCAGGCACATGCATCACAACCATATGTGCGCGAAATGGTGATCTCATATCACGATAAACAGCGCATGACCTTGCAGATGGAGCCGATTAGAATTTTCTTCAGGTCGAGTAGCCCATCCCACTCAAATATACCTGAATAAGGATTTAATGATGTTGAACGAAACACCCATGTTTCCAAAGGTGAATTATCCAAACCACCAAGAATTTCTTTCAACACACGGCTATGATGCTACCCCACTACTTCTGCTCGTGATCAGAGATGCACATATCGTCAGCCACTAAGGGACATGCTCAACTGGTTAAGGTAAAACAACTGACAAGCAAATCTGTTGTGTTGAGCAGAATATTTGCTGTAGCCCATATTTTATACCAAGACAAAACAATGTACATGATAACACTTCCAATCAGTTGAGATCAGAAGCCATGAGAGCCTATTATTATTATTATTATTATTATTGAGTGAGAGAGCAGTTCATGCCATCAAAGTGACACTGGGGTAAAATATACGAAGCCCAATATACCCATCATGACTACCCGTCTGATAAAGGTACACCAGGCACATGCATCACAACCATATGTGCGCCACATGGTGATCTCATATCAAGATAAACAGCACATGACCTTGCAGGTGGGGCCCAGTTAGAATTTTCTTCAGGTTGAGTAGCCCATCCTGCTCAAACGGTCCCTGAATAAGGGTTGTTTAAGGATGTTGAAAGAACCACCCATGTTTCCAGAGGTGAACTATTCAAACCCCAAAGAATCCCTCTCAACACATAGCTATAATGCTTCCCCACTACTTCTGCTCGTGATAAGAGATGCACATATCGTCAGCCACTAATAAGGGACATGCTCAACTGGTTAAGGTCAAACAACTGACAAGCAAATCTGTGGTATTGAGCAGAATATTTGCTGTAGCCCATCTTTTATACCAAGACAAAACAATGTACGTGATAACACTTCCAATCAGTTAAGATCAGAAGCCATGAGAGCCACTGCCTGGTTATTATTATTATTATTATTATTATTATTATTATTATTATTATTATTATCATTATCATCATCATCTTCATCATCATCGTCATCGTCATCGTCGTCGTCGTCGTCGTCGTCATTATTATTATTATTATTTTATTATTATTATTACTATTACTATTTCTATTACTACTACTACTACTACTACTACTACTATTATTATTATTATTGAGTGAGAGAGCAGTTCATGCCATCAAAGTGACACTGGGGTAAAATATACGAAGCCCAATATACCCATCATGACTACCCGTCTGATAAAGGTACACCAGGCACATGCATCACAACCATATGTGCGCCACATGGTGATCTCATATCAAGATAAACAGCACATGACCTTGCAGGTGGGGCCCAGTTAGAATTTTCTTCAGGTTGAGTAGCCCATCCGCTCAAACGGTCCCTGAATAAGGGTTGTTTAAGGATGTTGAAAGAACCACCCATGTTTCCAGAGGTGAACTATTCAAACCCCAAAGAATCCCTCTCAACACATGGCTATGATGCTCCCCCACTACTTCTGCTCGTGATCAGAGATGCACATATCGTCAGCCACTAAGGGACATGCTCAACTGGTTAAGGTCAAACAACTGACAAGCAAATCTGTGGTATTGAGCAGAATATTTGCTGTAGCCCATCTTTTATACCAAGACAAAACAATGTACATGATAACACTTCCAATCAGTTAAGATCAGAAGCCATGAGAGCCACTGCCTGGTACTGCATCTATTATTATTATTATTACTTTTATTATTATTATTATTATTATTATTACTATTATTATTATTATTATTCTATGTTTGACTTTTGCTTTATATTTGTACAAGTTGGCTCCAAGTCTCACCCAGAGACCTCAAGAGACAACAGGGTTGGAAGTTCATGTTGTTGTTATGCCTAGTGTGCCATATATTTGGGGGGTGGGGTGTTGTACTAATGAATGTCTAAAAAAAAGTTGTCTTTTTTTGTTTTTTTTTAAACCGAAAATTATGTTTGTTTTAAACCTTGAGATTACATAGAAAGTATTTTGCGTAGGATATGAGCAGTTCCCATGAGCACTATCTTTTGAATTTCTGTCATTTTGGGGTTTTCTGGTATCTGAGTTAGGTACCTATCTGCCCCTTTTGCTATCATTCCCAGGGCACCTATGACAACAGGTATTGTTTTAGTCTTCAGGTTCCACATTTTGCTGATTTCTATTTCAAGATCTTTATATTTGCTCAGTTTTTTGTTAGGTCTTGACAGATACGTTTATATCGATTGGGACAGTCATATCAATGAGGAGGCATGTTCTTTGTCTGAAGTCTTTCAATATGATATCTGGCCTATTTGCATCTATCTTCCTGTCAGTTTGAATGGTGAAGTTCCAGAGGAGGTGGATTGTGTTCCCACCAGTTTTTTTCATGGGGCAAATCCAGGTTTTTGCAAATTACCCAGTGAATATATTGTGCTGCTCTATCATGCCTACTGAGGTACTCTGTATGCGCTAGAAGACTGCATTTGGAGACAACATGATCAATGTATGTTGTCGGCATACAGGACATGTTGGGCTACTGCCGTTCTTTAATATGTTGGCTTGGTAGTTTCTTGTTGGTAGGCATTGATCTTGAGCTGCTATGATAAACACCTCTGTTTCAGATTTTAAGCCAGAGGCCATTAGCCATTGATGGGTCAGGGCTTTGTCGATATCTGCATTATTCGCTCTCTTTGGGTATTTGCCATAGAGAGGTTTTTCTTGCCATTTATTATTCAGGCCGCAGTTTTGGCACGGGTTTTCATGCGCCTAGCTTTTTCTGTGCTTGTTTCTTGTATGTCTATCTCTAATTCCGAAATTGGTTGTATTCGGAATTCACTTAGATATTCCTTTGCCTGTTTTGTGACTGAGTATGATGCTTTCTTGTTTTCATGTTTTGAGACAAGTTTTAACATCCAGTCCTCAGAGGTTATTATTATTATTATTATTATTATTATTATTATTATTATTATTATTATTATTATTATTATTATTATTGTTATTATTATTATTATCATCATCATCATCATCATAATCACTACTGGACTCTGTTCGTGGATTTCAAAGAGGAAGGACAAGTGTTTGTGAGCTGTAAACTTTTGTTTAATTTTTACAGATAATATTGTTGTATCTAAAGATTTTTACATTTCTGTGTCAACGGGCGTTCTTTGACCATGCGGCATTGAGTTTCCAAGACTGAGAGAGGAAGATGGGGAGAGGGCTGTTGCCCTAGTAGTCGTAACGCTTGTGGATTTTTCGTGGGGTCTCCACGTAACTGGGAATGCTAAAGTGATAATACCTATTATCTTGTTTTTAGCATTGAGCTCTGTTTTTGATATTGATCTCACTCGTCTATAGTATTCTTCCTTTATTTTCTCTTTCATTTGTGTGTGTTGTATCGTATCTAGTTCATTGATTCCAAAATATTTGTATGTCTGGCTTTAGTCTAATTCTCTTATTTCATTGGCTTTATCTAGTGTGATGTTGCTACTCTTAACTAGTTTTCCTCTTTTCAGGGTTGCTTTGGCACATTTTTCTAATCCAAATTTCATATCTATTTCTTTGGTAAACCCATGTACTGTCTGTACTAGTGTTTCTAACTGTTTATCGTTTGTAGCGTATAGTTTTAGGTCATCCATATATAAAAGGTGGCTGATAGCATGTCAGATAAAGGTGTCAGTGCCAAACAGAAAAGGAGTGGAGTACTATTATTATTATTGTTGTTGTTTTTATTATTATCAGTAGTAGCAGCAGCAGCAACAGTAGTTATAGTAGTAGTAGTAGTAGTAGTAGTAGTAGTAGTAGTAGTAGTAGTAGCAGCAGCAGCAGGTGTAGTCGTAGTAGTAGTAGCAGCAGCAGCAGCAGCAGCAGCAGTAGTAGTAGTAGTAGTAGTAGTAGTAGTAGTAGTAGTAGTAGTAGTAGTAGTAGTAGTAGTAGTAGTATCGTTATTATGGAACACTAAATAGGATGGTTGCTATATTAGTCACACTAGGTTTCGATAAAGAAAACCTCTCTACATGCACCTCATACTTCAGGAGGGAGATTAATATAGTAATAGATGTCAGTATCTTTTATACCAAATTGATTTATCACCACAATAGTAATAAAGTACCAGTCGTGTACTGAGGTTGATTTAAACGAACCTGCCTCCTCCACACAATTTGCAACCTTATTTTTACTTTAGAAGTCACTGCTACCACCACCACCACCATCATTATCATCAGTCTTGTCGTAACCATCGCCGTCGTCGTTGTCGTCGTAATGCTGCTGTTGTTGATGCTGTTATTTATTTTATGCTTTTCCTTTCAATATATGGTCAGTGCTCAGCTGCGCAATGCTAGCCTCTGGACTGTGACGTCAGGAAAGCATCATTCTAACTGTACAGACACAACAGAACAAGAGTGGCCAGTTTCCCAAATTGTGATTCACCCTGGTTATGTGGCGCCCACCAACGAAAATGACATTGCTCTACTGAAGCTTTCCAAGCCTCTCAATTACAATTGTCGAACACAACCAATTTGTTTGCCCAAAGATGACAAGTCATTAAAAACTGGAAGACTCTGCAAAATTGCTGGATGGGGCATGACATTTGGTAGGTTATATATTTATTCATTGTTATTGTTATTATTATTGTTGTTGTTGTCGTCGAGGTAAGACATGTTTTTCAGAGCTCCGTCAGTTTGAAATTTGTTGTTATTTTTTAAGTTTATTGACCGTTTGTTTGTTGGTTTTTGTTTTCCGAACCCCTTTTAGTGTGCAGGAGGATTTTTTTCTGTTGAAAATTTCCCCCTTTTAAGGGCGAATTTTGTCCATTTAAAAAAAAAATTAGTTTTTCGTTTGACAAAAAAACAAGAACAAGATGGCTTCTTTTGTTGAGGGGAGTGACAGTGGCTGTTCTGACGGCCAGTACAGTCAAGATTTCCCCCCTCTAAACAGCACAACCACGAGCAGCGATGCCAACCATCAGCAACACCACCATCAGCAACAACAAAGAAAATACAGAAAACCAAGAAAATGTTCCTGAAAAAGAGAAGGAGGAAGAAAGAAAAACAAAAAACAATGACACTAACACCACAAACACGAACAGCAAATCTAGCGGCAACGGTTTCGCCTCGGCAGCAAAGCAGACAAAAGAGTTGTTGAATTTAACAAAAAATGAACTACAAATTGAAAGGAGTTGTTAAGGAAGGAAGGAAATAATGTCTTCCTTAACACTCCTCGGGAATTAATAAAGGAGACGGATCGAAAATCAGTAATATAGAGAGTTTTAAACATCAAGAAGAAAAGGTTAGAACGAGCCAGCCAACAACTGATGGAAATGGCCGTCAGAGTGATTTGGACCAATAAAACCTATGTGACAAGAGGAAAGCGCTTCGGCACGGTGGAAGTGAGTTTTACTAAAGAGAAGGAAACAAGACAGCATTCCACTGTGCCCCTACAAACAGACGAATTCCTGCTCGTGTTGACATACCTTGGTCGGCGCTTGACGAAAATTAAAATTGGGGTGGTGCCCCGCGAAGTAAATGTAGGCTGGCTGGTTGCAGCTGTCCTCTATGATATAGAGGACATCACCAATATACTGGTGGTACATAAATTGCATCAACAAAACTGGATGGGTCAGGGATCAGAGCTTCTTGTTCAAATTGAACAAGAAGCCATAAATTCAATCCCTGACGCCATAAATTTACCAGACGACACGGTACTGCACGTGGTCGTGAAGGGCAGGCGTCCAAGGTGCTACTTTTGTGGGGACGACCAGCACCTCAAGGTCGACTGCCGCAAATACAAAGAAATGAAAAAAAGCTGCGTCAACAGAAGCGAGGGCCGCTCCAGTGCAGCAGCAGAGAACAACCAAAATCACCAGCCGAAGTAAAACCAACACCAGCCGGAATACCACCAACACCAGCCGGAGTACCACCAACACCAGCTGGAGTACCACCAACACCAACCTGAGTACCACCAACACCAGCTGGAGTACCACCAACACCAACCTGAGTACCACCAACACCAGCAGGAGTACCACCAACACCAGCCGGAGTACCACCAACACCAACCTGAGTACCACCAACACCAGCTGGAGTACCACCAACACCAGCCGGAGTACCACCAACACCAGCAGGAGTACCACCAACACCAGCTGGAGTACCACCAACACCAGCCGGAGTACCACCAACACCAACACCAGCTGGAGTACCATCAACACCAGCGGAGTACCACTAACACCAACCTGAGTACCACCAACACCAGCCAGAGTACCACCAACACCAGCAGGAGTACCACCAACACCAACTGGAGTACCACCAACACCAACTGGAGTACCACCAACACCAGCGGAGTACCACCAACACCAACCTGAGTACCACCAACACCAGCTGGAGAAGCACTAACACCAGCTGGAGTACCACCAACACCAACCTGAGTACCACCAACACCAGCCGGAGTACCACCAACACCAACTGGAGTACCACCAACACCAGCGGAGTACCACCAACACCAACCTGAGTACCACCAACACCAACTGGAGTACCACCAACACCAGCGGAGTACCACCAACACCAACCTGAGTACCACCAACACCAGCCGGTGTACCACCAACACCAACCTGAGTACCACCAACACCAGCCAGAGTACCACCAACACCAGCCAGAGTACCACCAACACCAGCAGGAGTACCACCAACACCAACTGGAGTTCCACCAACACCAGCCGGAGTACCACCAACGCCAACCTGAGTAACACCAACACCAGCCGGAGTCCCACCAACACCAGCCGGAGTACCACCAACGCCAACCAGAGTACCACCAACGCCAGCCGGAGTACCACCACCACCAACAACAACAACATATGAACACCACCAAAAAAAGGAGCAGCCAGAGAATAACCCCCTTTCCAATCAAAACAACTTGGACTGTTCGAGCATTGAGGTCGAGAAGGGGGGAGTGGCAAACTGTTACCCCCAAAAACAGAAAACAAAAGACAGTGGAATAAAAGAGGGGGAGGCGCAGAGGAGAGGAAATATCCAACTGCAGCAATACACACACGCAATAACCAACAGCAATAACAACACCAGCACTACCACCTCAAACACCGACATAAACAAACAGCACAAGCACCACCAGCCTCACAGCCATCGACACCGACAACATAGCCCTAGTGAAATACCTTAGACAACACACAGACACCACAAATAAGATAAGGACAAATATCCGCCAAATGTAAATAATGTACATAATTCCTCATCTCTTAAATATAGACTTGTGTATCGTCTTGTTTTTGTCTTTTATGTTGTATGTGTTTTATTGTAATTTTATGTAAGCCCTTGTGGCCAATAAACGAATAGTGATTACTTTATTAACCGTAAGGGTTTACATTAAGAAAAAAACATTATGGACAGTACAGGACAAAGCAAAGAATGTGTGTGTGTGTATATGTGAGGGCCTACTCTGAATATTCGCTTGTCATAGGGTCCCCTTTCGTCTCTGTATGCGCTAGCTCTTAAGCTACTACTGCAGAAATTTGAGGCGTTGAGAGGCTTCCCACGCGAAGCAATTTGTAGATATTTCAGTTGCCTTCAGGGATGAAGCTCTGGCCGTCAAACATTCCTATGCATAATTTCCAGAAATCCTTGGATTGGCAGTGTTGCCGGGAAGCTCCGCGGTTCCGAGAGAAACTCTACAGGCACGGAAATGCTGTTAGAACGGACCTGTCTGAGAAGCGCGATGAAACTGTTTTGCGTGAATTCGACCAGTGTCCGTGCGTTGCTGACTTATCAAGCTTTGTCGAACAGCTATTGACGCACGTAGGACGGACCCAGTTATTAGCCGAGTTTATCATGAAGATCGCCCCACCGCCTTGATTTAGCCGGTTAGGTTCGACTGTTTTCCTCTGTCTGCAGGTAATGGCGAAAGAGATAGTGTGGTGGACGAATTTGAAAGAATTGAAAACAGATACTTTCCTCTTCGATCAAGCTCTCATAGACTTTTCAAGTTCCACTTGAAAAGGGAAGTGAGGGTGAAAAGGGAAGTACTTCTCCCTAGTATTTTCATTGAAAGGCGGGGCGAATGTGGCGAAGATGACTCGCGTGAATGGACCTACTCTGAAAATTTGCTTGTAAACCGGAAGAGTTGAGGAGAGGGGTCCCTGCTGAGGTGCACCCGGTAGTCGGAGTAACCAGTATGTGGGGGGTTCCTTGGTTGTCCCTGTGAGGAAGTCCTCCATTGTGGGGATTTTTTATTGTTTAATTGTACTGTTAACCGTTATTATTACTTATTGTATACTCGACGTTGTTTCAAACACCACTTGTCCATTGAATTATATTGTCCCTCTCTAGGACAATACAACACAAGGGATGAGTGCAGGTGGAGAGGAAAGTTCTTCATTCCCCCGTGAATCAGTATTTTCACCCATCAGTATTTTGGGGGAGTGGGTGAATGCAGCAAGGATGGCCCGTGTGAATGGGCCTCCCTGCACATATGCTTGTATGCTGGAGAGGTTGAGGAGAGAGGGGTCCGCCTAAGGTGTCCTTGACAGTCGGGGTGACGAAGATGTGTAAGGATTCTTGGTTGATCCTGGGTGGAGCTTCCCCCTTTAGGAAATTTCAGTGTTTAGTTATTGTTGTTAATTATTATTGTTTTTATTGTTTACACGTAATTTCTTGCTCCCCCACTTCTGTTTGTGATCAGAGATGCACACATCGTCAGCCACTAAGGAACATGCTCAACTGGTTAAGGTCAAACAACTGACAAGTAAATCTGTTGTGTTGAGCAGAATATTTGCTGTAGCCCATATTTTATACCAAGACAAAACAATGTACATGATAACACTTTCAATCAGTTGAGATCAGAAACCATGAGAGCCACGGCTTGGTACTGCATCAAGGCATATTATTATATGTTTGACTTTTGCTTTGTGTTTGTACAAGTTGACTTGCTGGAAGAATGGCCAATGTGAAAGGACCAGTTCTGAGCATACACCTGTAAAAAATTAAAGGAGAAGGGCTCTTGCCAGGCTGATCAGACACCCGTGGCTTTTGTGGGCATTTCCACGAGGATGTTAAAGCGCTTCCCCTGAGTTTTTGTTCTTTATAACATTTACTCGATTTGAAAACCCATTGTATCGTCTTGTGTTTTCGTTTATGTGTCATGTAATTTTATGTATCTTTACATTAGCTCTCATGGTCAATAAAAGAATGAATTATTATTATTACTATTATTATTATTATTATTATTATTATTATTATTATTATTATTATTGAGTGAGAGAGCAGCGCATGTCATCAAAGTGATACTGGGGTATGGGGTATAAATATACGAATCCTAGTATACCCATCATGATTACCCGTCTGAAAAGATTACGCCAGGCATGTGCATCACAACCATTTGTGTGCGACATAGTGATCTTATAACAAGATAAACAGCGCGTGACCTTGCAGGTGGGGCCCAGTCAGAATTTTCTTCGGGTCGAGTAGCCCATCCCACTCAAAAGGTCCCTGAATAAGGTTTTTTTAAGGATGATGAATGAAACCTATGTTTCCACAAGTGAATCATTCGAAGGCCAAAGAATTCCTCTCAACAGATAGCTATGATGCTCCCCTACTACTTCTACCCGTGATCAGCGTTGCTCATATCTTCAACCACTAAGAGACATGCTCGGCTGACATGCAAATCTGTGGTATTGAGCAAAATATTTGATGTAGCCCATCTTTATACCAAGATAACACATGTACATGATAAGATCAGACACCATGAGAGCCACTGCCTGTATTGTTATTATTATTATTTATTATTATTATTATTATTATTATTATTATTATTATTATTATTATCATTATTATTATTATTATTATTCTATGTTTGACTTTTGCTTTATATTTGTACAAGTTGGCTCCAAGTCTCACCCAGAGACCTCAAGAGACAACAGGTTGGAAGTTCGTGTTGTTGTTATGCCTAGTGTGCCATATATTGGGGGGGGGTTGGTGTTGTACTAATGAATGTCTAAAAAAAAAAAATTTTTTTTTTTTTAATTTTTTTTTAAAACCGAAAAGTATGTTTGTTTTAAACCTTGAGATTACATAGAAAGTATTTTGCGTAGGATATGAGCAATTTCCATGGGCACTATCTTTTGAATTTCTGCCATTTTTGGGTTTCCTGGTATCTGAGTTAGGTAGCTATCAGCCCCTTTTGCTATCATTCCCAGGGCACCTATGACAACAGGTATTGTTTTAGTCTTCAGGTTCCACATTTTGCTGATTTCTATTTCAAGATCTTTATATTTGCTCAGCTTTTGGTAGGTCTTGACAGATACGTTTATATCGATTGGGACAGTCATATCAATGAGGAGGCATGTTCTTTGTTTGAAGTCTTTCAATATGATATCTGGCCTATTTGCATCTATCTTTCTGTCAGTTTGAATGGTGTATTATTATTATTATTATTATTAATAATAATAATAATATTATTATTATTAATAATAATATTATTATTATTATTATTATTATATTATTATTATTATTATTATTATTATTATTATTATTATTATTATTATTATTATTATTATTATTCTATGTTTGACTTTTGCTTTATGTCTGTACAAGTTGGCTCCAAGTCTCTCCCAGAGACCTCAAGAGACAACAGGTTGGAAGTTCTGTGCCATATATTTGGGGGGGGGGGTCCCCTTTTCCTTTTCCCTTTTTCTTTCTCGGTTTTTTTTTGGTGTTGTACCTATTTGCCTATTTGCATCTATCTTCCTGTCAGTTTGAATGGTGAAGTTCCAGAGGAGTGAGATGTGGTCATTTTCAAGCACTGGAGGTGGATTGTGTTCCCACCAGTTTTTTTCATGGGGCAAATCCAGGTTTTTTCAAATTACCCAGTGAATATATTGTGCAGCTCTATCATGCCTACTGAGGTACTCTGTATGCGCTAGAAGACTGCATTTAGAGACAACATGATCAATGGTTTCATTTTGTTGTCGGCATACACGACATGTTGGGCTACTGCCGTTCTTTAATATGTTGGCTTGGTAGTTTCTTGTTGGTAGGCATTGATCTTGAGCTGCTATGATAAACCCCTCTGTTTCAGATTTTAAGCCAGAGGCCATTAGCCATTGATGGGTCAGGGCTTTGTCGATATCTGCATTATTCGCTCTCTTTGGGTATTTGCCATAGAGAGGTTTTTCTTGCCATTTATTATTCAGAATATCTAAGGCCGCAGTTTTGGCACGGGTTTTCATGCACCTAGCTTTTTCTGTGCTTGTTTCTTGTATGACTATCTCTAATTCCGAAATTGGTTGTATTCGGAATTCATTTAGATATTCCTTTGCCTGTTTTGTGACTGAGTATGATGCTTTCTTGTTTTCATGTTTTGAGACAAGTTTTAACATCCAGTCCTCAGAGTTTTTCAGGTAGGTGTCTAGGCCAATTGTAGCAATCTTCATTGTTATTGCCAGTTGCAAAAGTCCACGGCCTCCCTCTTTTCTTGGCAGATAGAGTCGTTCTCTATCTGCCTTAGGGTGGTGCATTCTATGCATTGTCAACAGTTTCCTTATTTTTCTGTCGAGCTGACATATTTCAGTAATTGACCAGTTAACAATGTTGAAACTGTAAGTCACGACTGGTATGGCTAATGCATTGATCGCTTCGATCCTGTTTCTTGCATTCAGCTCTGTCTTGAGTATTGCTCTCACTCTTCGATAGCATTCTCTCCTGATCCTTTCCTTCATCTCTGAATGCCTTATTCCGTTCCCTTCAATTACCCCTAGGCACTTGTAGCTCTCCGCTGGGTCTAGTTCTTTTATGACATTCTGCTGGTCAAGGTTAACGTTAGATGTTTCTGTCATTTTCCCTTTGATAAAGGTAGCTTTTGCACATTTATCGAGGCCGAATTGCATTCTGATGTCGTCACTGAATTGTTTGACTATCGCTAGTAAGCCCTTGAGTTGTTGGTCATTTTTTGCAAAAAGCTTTAAATCATCCACGTAAATGAGATGATTTATATTTTTATCAAACATTTTATACCCGTACTGCGCGTCACTGAGCAGTTTTGAGAGAGGTATTAAGGATAAACAAAAGAGGAGTGGTAACAGTGAGTCACCCTGGAAAATGCCACACGAAATTTTTCATCACCAGCATTTAGAGATTCATTGTCACTGTTCAGAGTTAGTGTGATTCTCCATGATCTCATACTTACAGTCAAGAAGTTTCGCAGAGTAGGTGCTATCTTATACATTTCCAGGCATTTCCTAATCCAGCTATGTGGTAGGCTATCAAAAGCCTTTTTATAGTCTATCCAGGCTATTGATAAGTTTTGTGTCGTTTGTGACAATCTTTTAAGATCATCTTATTGATGAGTAGTTGGTCTTTACAGCCGTAGGATCCACATTTACATCCTTTCTGTTCATTAGGGAATATGCTGCTGTCTGTTAAAAAACTATAGGTATATTCCGTCAGGACAGATGTTAGTGTTTTGTACATAGTTGTTAAGCAGGTTATGGGTCTATAGTTTTTTGTGTTTATTTGTTTCTTCACTTTTTGGAAGCAGGAATGTTAACCCATTAACTAGCCAAGGAGGCATCCTACTAGGGTGTTGCAAAACATCATTGTACAATAGCAGTTCATGGCTCTCTGGGAAGGCATTCAGCCAGAAGTTAGGAATTTTATCCTTTCCTGGAGACTTCCATTTGCTTGACCTCCTGACAGCAGATCTTATATCTTCTACCTTGACACCCTCCCACTTTTGCTCTTCTAAGGAGTTCAGTTCTGTAGATATTCTGTCAATCCAGGGGGCCTTTTCGTTGTGTGTTTTTTCTTCTGCCCAGATTTTATTCCAAAATCCCTGCACTTCTTCTTTTGATGGTACAGACCTTGCAGTAAACGCTGTTTTTCCTATCTTCCTGTAAAAATTCTTGGTGTTATTTTTGAACATGTTGTTGTCCTTGAAAAATCTAACACGCTTTTCATACCTCGCTATGCGGGCAGCTTTGGCAGATACCTTTTGTTGATGGTTTCTATGGTGGCATCAATATCAAGTATAGTTTTCATATTGTATTTTTTCAGTAATTTTTGGGTTTTTGTAGGTTTGGTAGTCTTGTGAGCCTTAAGGCTTTTCAAATATTCAATGTCAGATCTAAATATTTTAATTTGTTGTTGCAGACGCTCTTGCCAAGAAGGCTTTTTGTGGGAATGTTGCCGTTTTCTAATCTTTACACCACATAGGATCGTTGAGATTTTCGCGGATGCATAGTATAGGTGGTTGAGGTTTGTGATATCAACATCATTAGCTTAAATTATATCCTTAAGTGCAAGCCGGATTTTACCAATTATTTTCATGTTTTGGTTAGAGTTGCGGATTTTAGAAAGTGTATCACGTTCATCCATGCTGGTTTCTTTAATTTTCAGTCATTCAATCATGATTTGATTTTTTAGCTCATGTAGTTCTGTTGGGTCAATATTTGTGTGACTTTCTTTATCTATTTGATGCTCATCTGTCTTAGTGTTTATGATTGGTTCAGGGAGTATTTCACTTTGCCTATCACTTATACTTACTCTTCAATCTTCACTTCGTTTTTATCAGCCCTGGGCTGGTCTATAATTATTTCCTCTGTATTATCTTCTCTAGCTGCAGCTTCGTTCATTTTATCCGATATTGTTTGTCTAACTTGATCAATCTCTACTTCAGTCAGTAATTTTTTTTTTATAATGTTTCTTCTGACGTTGGCAAGTTTGTTACTGTCTATGTAGGGTCTTACTTCAGGGTGTTTCTGTCTCCAGTTTAAGTATGCTTGTACAGTGCTAGATTTATCTGTGGGGAAATATATGGCATGGTAGAAGGCCTCAAGAACTTCTTTATTATCTTCCCTAGACCATTTCTCCTTCTTTTTCTTTTGATTATTTGGTGATGAGCATAGATGGCCATCTGTTGGAATATTTCGGTTGTGGGGTACGTCCAGCTCCTGTGTGTTGGGAAGATTTGATCCAGTAGCTGATTTTTCAATCAGAATTTGGTTCAATTTTCGGGTATGTGGTCTTTTGTAATCCGCGCAACGACCAATGCGGTTTATTGTTTGATTTGTTGACCTTGAAGCATGACGAGCATCCATTCTTATATTAGGAGATGGAGCTGTCAGTTTAGGGTTCTCTACATGTAAGCATTGCTCATAGCGCAGCTTCTTAAGACTAGCAGATCTATATTCGTCTGTTTTTTTTTTTTGTTGATAGTTTTATCTCCGGACATTTTTTTTTTGTTCCTCCTCTTCCTTTCTTCAAGGCTCACTCTGCCTGTATTAGTTCGAAATAATGAGAGTAAAATACGGAGAAGGAAACGAAAAGAAAGGGAAAAAGACGGGATCTGTCAGTTATTATTGTTATTACTATCACCTTCAAAACCATCACCATCATCAGCA
Source organism: Octopus sinensis (assembly GCF_006345805.1). Lineage (NCBI taxonomy): Eukaryota > Metazoa > Mollusca > Cephalopoda > Octopoda > Octopodidae > Octopus > Octopus sinensis. Next base: position 25,847,029 of record NC_043014.1, on the reverse strand, counting down.
ACCTCACCATCACCATCATCATCATCAATGACATTGTTTTATGCGTAGCCACAGTCACCATCAACACTGCGTTGTGTGGGAGAATGGTTGGTTAAAGAATTCATGTTCTTTGGGTCTATAAATAGATTCGGCAGATGGTGGAGACAAAGGACGTTAATGGTCAGTAAAAGGTCAAACCTGTTTACATTTATCTTTTTTTTTCCTTTCCTTTCTCTTTTCTTTCTCTCCACATACATATGTATATGTATATGTATACCCACTCACACATATTATCTGATGTTTACGTCGATGATTTAAAAAAAAAAAACTTTCTGAGTTCAATGTTATGTATATATTTTTTAAATTTCTGAATTCAGTTGTATGTATATATTAGTAGGTGCTTAATTCCATAACTTTTTATCGTGCATTTAATTGTGTTGTTACAATAAAAGGTAATTTAAAAGGCAATTTTACACATTCTTATAGTCATGAGAGACGACTAAATGTAAATGTTCACACAGAATTGGAGATATTTATGTTTCTAATTTTTCTTGTTAGGTGTACGTTTGTATGAGCTGTAGATATGTAAGTTTTTTTTAACTTATTTTGAGGGAAATTCAAATTACTCACAGAAAGCAGTAGATCTTCCAGTTTTCTACAGTTGTTTTTTTCAGTTGTCCTGCTGGGTTCGCTGTTGCCAGTTCAGAGCATCGTAAAAATACGTCCATCCTCTGTCACGTCCGGCCGCCTTCTTCTTCTTATTATTATTATTAATATTATTATTATTATTATTATTATTATTATTATTATTATTATTATTATTATTATTATTATTATTATTGAGTGAGAGAGCAGTTCATGCCATCAAAGTGACACTGGGGTAAAATATACGAAGCCCAATATACCCATCATGACTACCCGTCTGATAAAGGTACACCAGTCACATGCATCACAACCATATGTGCGCCACATGGTGATCTCATATCAAGATAAACAGCACATGACCTTGCAGGTGGGGCCCAGTTAGAATTTTCTTCAGGTTGAGTAGCCCATCCCGCTCAAACGGTCCCTGAATAAGGGTTGTTTAAGGATGTTGAAAGAACCACCCATGTTTCCAGAGGTGAACTATTCAAACCCCAAAGAATCCCTCTCAACACATGGCTATGATGCTCCCCCACTACTTATTATTATTATTATTATTATTATTATTATTATTAATATTATTGTTATTATTATTATTATTATTATTATTACTGTTATTTTGCTTAAACTGCAAGACACAAGTTAGAAGTTCAAGCTGGTGTTATGCCTAGAGTGTCATATATTTTGGTTTTGCACATAATATTGTTCTAGAGAATGTTTAAGAAAACGTAAGAAACATAGACAGTATTTTACGTAGAATATGGGTAGTCCCATGAGCACTATCTTTTGAATTCCTGCATTTTGAAGTTTTCTGGTATCTGAGCTAGGTAGGAATCAGCCCCTTTTGCTATCACTCCAAGGGCACCTATTATTATTATTATTATTATTATTATTATTATTATTATTATTATTATTATTATTAGTAGTAGTATTATTATTATCATCATCATCATTATTATTATTATAAATATTATTATTATTATTATTATTATTATTATATTATTATCATCATCATTATTATTATCATCATCATCATTATTATTATTATTATTATTATTATTATTATTATTATTATTATCATTATTATTATTGAAGCCAAGTATACCCATCATGACTATTATTATTATTGTTGTTGTTGTTACTATTATTATTATCACATCAGGTAAAGGATCAAGGACTGCCCTGAATGAACTAACATTACCTGTCATCAACGGTTCTTTATGTGGATCACCTGAATACTATGGAAATCGATATCACGAGGAAAATATGGTTTGTCTCGGTTACCCTGAAGGTGGACTTGATGCCTGTAATGTGAGTACGAAGGAATTCATTTTACTTCTTCATGTCATAAATCGCAATAACCAAATCCACGCGCACTAAATCATTCACTGATCTTGCAACACGAAAATTAGCTAGTTAGAAAATCTCTATAATAGGCGCAGGAGTGGCTCTGTGGTAATAAGCTTGATTCCCAACCACACGGTTCCGGGTTCAGTCCGCCTGCATAGCACCTTGGGCAAGTGTCTTCTGCTATAGACTCGGGTCGACCAAAGTCAAATGTTGTTCATCGGTATTTATCCATGTTCTGCCTTCTGTAAAAACATATATATATATATATATATATATATATATACATATACACATATAATATAATATAATATAATATAATATGAATAATATATATGCATATATACATACTTACATCTATACGTATATATATGCATATGTGGGCACAGGACGTCACGAAACGTGTACAACAAAAAAGTACGAAGCACGAGTACATGGAATATGATCTTTTCTTTCGAACAACGAAAGACACAAATGGAAAACAAAATAAACAACATAAAGAACGACCTTTCATCAGTTGTTGGTTGTTTTTTCTAGTCTTGTATTTCGAGCATTTAACAACAATATACGCTTTCGATAAAATAGTAGCTCCTGCAAAGCAAATTTAATAAAATTTGTGATTATGCGGGAGGTCAAAATTGGTAACACAAACAGGACAGTGAAGCAAACACTCATATTGGATAATGTAGCGTTTAAAGTATCTATGTGTGATATAACGATTGAAGTTCCTCTCATTTTGCGAATTTAATTTTCTGCACGTTTTAAAATGTAAGTATATGAGTGCAGCTGTGTGAATTTGTTTTCGTATTTGTGTATTTGTGAGATTTTGACATACATGCACGCACGCATGCACATAAATATACACACATACAATCACACGCATGTGTTCATACACAGCTTCCATTAATAGCGTGCGAAGATTCTGGCATAATTGAGCCTAGATTACTAAAATATGAAGGGAAAATAAAGGGAAAATGCGGTGAAATTGGTCCAGTCAAGTAATCTGCGGAAGAACACAAGGGAGCCCCAGTGAAAGTGTACTTACACATAACAGATGAATTCACATTAAGGAAAAAGAGAGATAGAAATTTGACAGGTGAGATAAAAGAGAGATAGAAGAGAGATATAAATTTGCATGGTTGCGTGGCTAGAAAACTCATTTCGAAGCCATAAGTTTTCAGATTCGATTCCACTGCATATCTTGTGCCAGTATCTTCTGTGATGACCTCAGGAGGATCAACAGCTGGAGAATGAAATTTGGTGGAGGGAAACTCGTACTGGGGATGCCAATAGATTTGTTGTTTATTGATATTATATATATATATTTGCACCCGATATATAAGTAGGGGAGATAACGCCTACCATCTTCCAGCGACAGGACCACCAAACCATACGGTTTCGAGCTCTTTGGGCTCATTCTTGGCGGTGGATAGCCGTCTGCTAGAGGTAGAAGTAGTTTGCCCCAGCTCGCAGTATATTGAAACTAAGTAACAAACAATCACTGATCTTGCAACAAGCAAATTAGCTAGTTAGAAAATCTCTAAAAGAGATGATAGTAGTAACAATACTGAGAAGTAATGTGTATCGCCACTTCAACATGGCTCTCATCTATTCTTTCATTATTTTATTCTTTTACTGAATGCGGTCATGCTGGAGCACCACCTTTAGTCGATCGAAGTACTTATTCTATCGATCGGGCTCTCATGACATTAGATCAAGAGTTTGAATTCAATGTTGTCTATGTATTTTGCTTTGTTTTATCTCACTTTCTGTCAAGATACGGCTGTCTACGTTGCCTAGTACTTATTCTATCGATTGCTTTTGCCAAACTGCTAAGTTACGGAGACGTAAACACACCAACATCAGTTATCAAATGATGGTGGGGAGACAAACACAAACAAATACATAAATACATATATATAGGATAACTGAGTTAGAATTTAAAATAACCGTTTAGGGGATAGAAGTATCCATTACACTACAGGTATATTAGCTAAGTTTAACCATGGGCATACATATGTGAACATATTATGCTCATAAATTATAGGTAAAGACAAGGATAAACATGAGTTTATCAAGAATCAAAATTTAAAGAAGGTAGAAAATGTAGAAATGTCGATGAACAACAATTGACTTACATCAATTATTATTTATTTATTCAAAAGGAATAGACTGCATTCCATCAAATAGCTGTTTCTGCTTCTACTGTTATATTGTATTACCACTGATATGTTAAAAAGAATAAGTCATGGGACCGATTTGCTCGACTAAAGGCGGTGCTCCAGTATGGCTGCAGCCAAATGACTGAAACAAATAAAAGAATAAAAGAATAAAAGGGTTCTATTATCTCCTATATGCTACCTTCACCTTATATTTTCATAAGATGATTTATCTACCTCTTAACTGCTCCCTCTCCATTTATTCCCATTTCCCCTCGTATGTCTTTATCTGTTCTTACTATTTGTAATGTTTTCTGCATATATCGCTCTCTTTCAGGGAGACAGCGGTGGTCCCATGGTGTGTAATAACAATGGAAAATGGATACTTTCAGGTAAGTACTTGTCTTCATATCGCCACAAGCGGATATGCTATCGGGCTCTCATGACATTAGATCAAGAGTTTCAATTCAATGTTGTCTATGTAATTTGCTTTGTTTTATCTCACTTTCTGTCAAAATACGGCTGTCTACGTTGCTGAAGACTTTGTTGCAACGGCTGCATAAATAAGTTGCTTCATGGCATTGTGTTCTTTTACTGGTGCTATATAGTATCCTTCAACAATTTACTTAACTACCAGTTTCAGTCAATCCGAACGATATACTGGTATCATATTGGTTTTTTGAAATCATGAAGCGACGTGTTGCAAAGTTGGATCGGATGTTGATCTGAGAGATAGAATGTTTGTACCCTCTCAGATTCACTGTTGTACATACAGCTAACACACTTAGATCTCATTTACTATGCCCACGTAGCTGCAAGAATGTATCCAAAGACAATATATCATTCACCGTTGTAAGTCATTGCAACACTTCCGATTTGTCGACACGCTCTACTGAATCCCTTTGCTCATATTGAAAAACCTACAAGCAGTACTTTAGCGCCCTGTTAACGAATGTGGCATATCTTGGAACGAAGATAGTAACCTTTTGGTCACCAGCCAGACTCGGCAGTCGATTACAAAATTTCTAACAAGTCAGATATCCTCCAGCTATAGCTTCTCTTTCAAAAGTAATTGTAGATATGTTTAAATCTATATCATTGTAATAGTATGTCTTTAGTTTTAAAAAGAAAACTTATTTCTAGTTATCGAAATCTCTATATGTCAACTGTATTTGTGCACCAATTTCCTCTTCCTTAAATGAAGTGTCTCTTGCCGTTTGACTAGGCTCTACATCCGTCAAAACTCTTGCAATTACCACCAGCTCACAGTCTGATGGTGAGAGTAATTCCCATAATATATTAAGTTGCAAGGATTACACTGAAGACTTTATTTTCATATATATTATTTTACGATTCCAATTATCAGAGGAATAGCCAAGCTTATGATCTTTTACAGAGTTTCCATTGAAACAGAGCGGGAGAAAACATGACACGCATTTGTTGGGAATATATAACGATATCAACATATCAAGCTATCCACAGCAGTGGACTCTGCTAGAGATACCCAAACCAAAGGCGTTTAACCAGGCGACGGCGTATTAAGCAGGAACGTGAAATGAGCTTTGAAACAGATGTCAGCTATTATTTGCCAACTGTAATTACATTCCCTAACTCCAGATCCAGTGTGAAATCTGGCAATGACAATTTGGGGCCTCAAGTTGATTGCTCTTGAATATCAAAGTATCAGCGGGAGTTGAACACAGTAGTTCAATTTGATGAATATAGCAGTGCTAACGCTACTTATAAAGTTACTTCTAAGCGCTGCCTATTTATGGCTAGGTATACTGGGTTGCATTAGAGTTCAATGTATTGACCAAAGACATTATGTAGAGACGATAACAGTATATTAATCAGGAACCTTTCTGCTGATTATATGGTAATCTCACCGCTTGGGCGTCTCTTTCTTTCTGAGACAGCTTATAGCTCATGACACAAGCTATGACAAAAGATTCAGATCTACATAAACGCCTGTGATGAATATTTGTAGAATGTGAAATTGCTAATTAATTTTTAAGTTGAAACCACTGTTTGATACGAGCATTGATTATAAAAGGATGTAACCTCAAGAAATTATAATCGTATTGATTAACAATTATAATCTTATCTATTAAATTCTTTTGATTGAACCGAGGTCTACTGTTTGTTAATGAGAGAGAAGACAGACAAATTACGAATTCTGGTTAGTAGGTAGTTCGGTATTATCTTTTCCTGTTAAATTAGAATTCACGATTTAGAGATCGTTAAAATTTTCAAATCCAAAATATCAACTACTTACATTTTTTCTTCATTTTGCATTCTTCAGGGGATTCTGTGCTTTTCTATGCAACGTTTATGTTGCTAATGCATGTGAGAAGAATCATGAATGTCACAGAATTATACTCCCCTCTTCCTTGTTATTCCTTGATTCGAATCATCACTTGTTTCGAGTGCTCGTTGGATTGTCAGAATAGTTAGAACGTCAGTCAAAACTGCCTACAATAAAGTCTTTACGCTTTGAGTTCAAATCCTACCGAGGTGAACTTTGCCTTCATCTTTTCAGAGATAATAAAATAAGTACCGACCAAGCATTGTGCTCAATTTAATTTTTATATAAAGCACCCTTGATGTAAATAGTAGAAAACTAAGATGAACTCTGGGTGGAAATTATGACGCTGGTGCAAATAATAAGAGTGCTGATAGTAATAGACAAAAGTAGGATATAACCATCCTAGAAACAACTCCATAGAAGTAGATTAACCATTATGTAATTTGAAAATCCGACCAAAAGCAGAAGAGTGTGTTTAAATAAAGATCTAAAATTCAATGCTATGTACGGATAACAGTTAATGTACTTAACAATTAAAGAATTTTTAATCACAGAAATCATGTTGTAATAAGAAGCAGAGTAAATATCGTCAATAAAAATTGTTTTCACGAGAGGCAAGGGAGTCTAAATTGACTAAAAACCTAAATGAAGATATGCTGGGATGGATATTGAGTCTGATCTGTGGTGGCTAACCTAACAATTCAGGATGTTTCAGTCCAGCTTGTAACAATCACGCCATAGAAGAGTATATATAGTTTCGGTGTGAAAATAATTTATTATTTTATGTAGGAACTCTCTTTTGTTCTGTGCCTCTACCTCAGCATATTTAACTTCCTTTAAGACCACCATGTGTAAATAATTCATTGATTATTCCTTTGCTCATTCTTGACATGCATTGCATCCGTATGTTTTTATGGCTTCTTTTAACATTTGCTTTGTTTTGTTACTTTCATTGTATTCTATTTGTTTATTTATTCATTTAATATTTACACAGGTGTGACAAGTTGGGGTCTCGGTTGTGCACTACCTAAACAACCAGGGGTTTACACTCGAATAAGGCCCTTTATGGCATGGATAAAGAAGTATTTAAATGCAAAGGAAAACGGCATTATTGGTTAACATGTGATACGTAACTGTTAATAAAGCATATTTGGTAACAATGTATGTATAATACTTAATGTATACGTGTTCGTTATGGGAGTTTGTGTTTATTAAGTTAAGAAAATAAAGTTGAGCGCCGTACAGTGGATGAATGTTCTGTCGACAGTTGAATCGAGCCGAGCACGTGATGTAGTTTCAATCTTCGGTTAGAGGCACTACACTTATCTTTCGCCTTGAGTCATACAGTACGCTTGTGTTGACACTCAAGAAGCGCCGGAAGAAAAAATGTTATCCTGTGGCCATCTGATATATATTATTTATTTCATATGTATGTTAAAGAAATGTATATCGAATACATCGACAGAAACTGTATGTTGTGTGTGCTGAATTAAATTTAAAATACGGGAATAAAATAGCCAAGCACTGCCTTTGTATGAGTTTTATAGCATTATTTGGTTATCACTGAAGCCATCGCAACTTTGTCACGCTGTATTCTCTGCGCTTGCTATACAACTTACTTCACATTTCAAAGTTTTTTGGGCTTTTTTTTTTTTTCAAAATTAAGAAATTGTTTAAGTGAAAATATTAAGCTTTGCATTATGAACAGACATCCATTACCTTCCTACTTTCGCCCAAACTATTTAGCAGTAGTAATTTATTATAATCCCATTCATGTCTAGGATACTTTATTAAATTGATTCAAGTGCTTGACTGGTATTTCATTTTTTTCTTTTATCTTTTTCTTTTTTTTTACTTAATAACATGAAAGTCTCACAATATTTCAAACTGATCAGATTTTTCTGCTACCAAACAAAGAAAATCAGCGGTACAACCATATTGTTTGGTTTTCATTGAGGTTTAAATTTTGTTTATTAAAAAAGAAAAGGTATGCTTTATATTTTTAATTTTCGTAAAGTGCTGTGGAGTGCACGACTATTTACTTAATTAAATCACCTTTTCAGAATATGACCAATAATGCAGCTAGACTGATTAGTTTCGCCGAATCCAAGTTTCTAATCAACTATGATTAGATATAAACTTTCTAATTACTTCGTTGGATTTAATCGTGTGTGGAAAATATAATGAGACGAGCTACGTACCAGGTCGATCTTATATTTGTTCGTCCACACAGAAATAGATATTTGGTGTTTGTGTTTACGTGCATGTGCGTGTATCTGTGCGTGCGTGTGTGTGTGTGTGTGTTTGTGTGTGCGTGTATCTGTGTGTATCTGTGTGTATCTGTGTGTATCTGTGTGTATCTGTGTGTGTGTGTGTGTATGCGTGTGCGTGTGAGTGCCAAGTCCGCCATTTTATTTATCTGTCCCGTGCGCGTAACATCTGGCATTTTACTAACTTCATCTTAGTTATTTTATTTCCTTCGTGCATTATACCAATATCTTGGACATGCATTTTTTACCATTTACCGAAAATTCTACCAAATCTTCCAGAGTTTCTACTATTTTCTTTTCATTGTGTATTTTTATCCATTTATTTGAAGTTTTTCCTATCGTAAACTTCAAGCAGTTTTAGTTTAAACCATCAATCTTCGTTAAAAAACGTATTCCCATCCATATGTGCTTTTTTATATATTTATATACACATCAATAGCGTCTTTCACTTTATAATTGCTATTTTAAGTGCTTTATTAATACCTTTATTCCCGCGAAGACAGCCTCTTAGTTTTGGTGGTCGACCCAATCAAAAGCTTTCGGTCGATCCAAATTGATCAGGGCCCTAACGATGCGCATCAAAGACCAGTTTATCGATGACAAGCGCTATCCTTTTGGCTAGCACTTTGCTCAAAATGTTGTAATCTGCTTTCAACAGAGCTACAGGACTAAAATGATCTATTTGGTCCTCCTTGTTCGAGTCCTTTGTTAGCAGTACCACCACGCTACGGCTCACAACACTGGGAATTCTCCCGTTATGCTGCCAGTTATGGTAAACATCAACCAGGAGATCACCAAAAATGTTTAACGTATGACTCGAAGGACAGACCATCCAACCCCGAAGACATTTGGGGCAAGTCATCATCGCGTCCTGTATGTCTTCGGGACCCGCATTCCTAGCCAAATGGTGCGGCATGCGACCAAGATAGATGAAATCCACTCCTATCTTCGACTTGTCGCGCGCTCAGTATAGTTCGGCAAAGTACCGCTGAAATTCTGTACGCATCTGCTTGGATTCGAGTAAGACGCGTCCCTGCTCGTCAAAGACCGAATTGAGCAGCTTTCATTCCCCCATATCTTAGCGTACGCATACAGAGATAGAAATAGATAGATAGAGATAGAGAGATATAGATAGAGAGATTTAGACCTCACTGACGCTAAAAAATCTGAAGTGAATATTTTTAAAACCTTTCGTGAATCTATTATGAAAAGCAATATTTTTTTATGACCAATCGTAAGGAAGACAATCTATTCCTGAAAGTTACTTTGTAAAGAGTCACCTCCCTTCACCTCATATCTCAGGAACGGGTGTTTTCTGGCCCCATTATGTGAAAGATTTTAAGCGTCTAAAACCATCTCTGGAATATAAGGAATGTATATCCCCAATTTGTAGAAAATCAGTTGAAAAATACGACCGTTATAATCTTTTACACACACACAGACAGAACGGGATTTATATTATAGATATACACATATATACATATATATATGTATACACACACACACACAACACACACACACACACACACATATATATATATATATATAATATATATATATATATATATATATATATATATATATATATATATATATATACAGTTGCGGCCAAAAAGTTCAGAACGGCATTGTTTTCGTGAGAAAAGTAGGTATAATTTTTTATGAAAGTTGTTTTATATTCTATAATTTTCACAATAAATACGATATTAATTGTTATTGTCTCAGATTTTGGTGTAATTTGAGAGGATAATACAAAAGTTATGGATGATTCAGTGATTTACTGCAAAACTCATGGTGGCCAAAATGATCAGAATGGTTGAAAAAATAACAAAATAATCAAAAATAACAGAGAATACTAGAATTATTTAATATTTAGTGTGAAGCCCTTTAGCTTCAATCACACTTTGACATCTTCGACTGCATGAGGAAATTAAATTTGCAATTTCTTGCTGGGTGATCTTATTCCATTCTTCCTGAAGGGCATTCCATAATTGCTCAGTTGTTTTAGGATTTCTGGCTTTCGAACGTCCTCCTAGAATATTCCATACATTTTCAATAGGATTGAGATCTGGGCTTTGAGCAGGCCAATCCATAACAATAACCTTTTCAGCCTTGAGGAAGTTCATGACCACCTTAGCCTTGTGACATGGGGCATTGTCCTGCATGAATATGGGTGGTCGCTTAGTTGAATTTCTCAGCACAGGCAAGACATGATCTTTTACAAGTTGTTTATAAACTCCTGCATTTAACTTTCCATGTAATCGCACCAAAGGGACCACACCATCTCCAGATATCATCCCCCAAACCATGACACTTCCTCCGCCGAATTTAACATTAGTCTTAAGGCATTTAGGCGACAAATTTTCACCTACTTTTCGACGAACGTACCTTTTCCCATCTGAGCCAAATAACATAAACTTAGATTCATCACTGAAATGCACCGTTTGCCATTTTTCTTGAGACCACAACACATATAATAGATGCTTGGTTCATTTTGTTTGTACCACAATGAAAAAGTAATGGAATGAAAAAGTTATACATAGAAGAATAAAGAGATTGGATTAAAAAAAACAACAGCCAAAAAGATAACAAAAAACTTACATATCCGACAGTATGCTTGAATCGTCATCATTCAAACGATTTTAGATGTGAAAGACCATATTATGTCGGCTATCTTCAGGGATAGAAAGTATATTTTCCGGCTTTGAATTACGAAATAACTAATTTGAGGACTATATTTTGAAATATTCAAATGTAAACAACAATTTATTAGGACACCGGGTTCTTGCGATTAGATATTGATCGTTGAAATTTCTTTAAAACACCACAATGTATTTGGAAAATATATATATATATAAATGTTTAATTATAATATGGCGGGGCAGCCAAAGGTATTGAGGACAGAACGAGGGATAAAATATAAAAAAGAAGGGGGGCACACAAAAGACCTAAGGCAATAAAAGTGAAAAGGAGTACTATATATGCTATTATAACTATTAATTATTCATCATTCGCATTTACTAACATGTATTCCAATATTGGTACAAAAGTTATTGTTTACATAGTAATTTATGAGAAGACAAAAATTTATAGAGAAAAAAGTGGACTCCATGAAGGGGGAAATAACGAAAATGGATAAAATTGGAGAGAAATGGGATAAAGACAGATGTAACTTATCATGAGGGGTATAAGATACAAAAAAAAATAGATTAAGAAATGTAAAAAAAATGAAGGGATGAAAAGTTTGTATATATTATACTACGATATTGTTTTTTAGAAGTTATACTGAGAAAAGTTATAATAATTATTATTATTTAGGATTTGAATGGATTAGGATATACTTTCCGTTGATCTAAGGAAAAAGAAATATATTAGGTATATAAAAAGACTACGTTGAGAAACGAAAAGATTTTTAAACAGTTATGCAGCTTTTTGTTTCGTCAGATTATACGAGTAGTCGCTAGTAATCTCCCTTTGTTCATATAGCTAAGCCTCTCAGTGTTTATTATGATGAAAAAGTATCGTGTTTTACTAGAGAAATATATCTATAAGATTTGGGGATAAATGGAAATATATATACAAACTTGTAGTTTTGAGTTGCGTATGTATATACATTAAAAGTATTAATAATCATTGATGCTGGATTATAAGATTTTAGAAAATAAAAGATATTAACAGCATTTTCCGTAAAAATAGGGGTTGCATTAAAAAATATAAATTGAAGGTTAGTAATGATAATTATATGTATATTCTATTTAACAATGAAATAGGTATAGCTTATAAGTAAAATTTTGGGTAAATTTTTGAATGTTATAATTTCAAAATAGAGAGGTCAACAAATTAAATTTATACCTATATAATGGTATTGAATAAGGTTTATATAATCATCGTTTTAATAAGTATACTATTATCATGGGTTTAAAATGTGGGTTATATGGGTGTCTTTAATATTGAAAATTCTTAGTGGTGGAGTACTGAATATGCTGCTGAAAACTAATATACAATTTATGGTTTCAATGTATATATATATATATATATATATATATATATGGAGGAAAACATTGGAATTGGCTAACAAATATTGCATAGTAAATTGATAATAGAGTTTGGAATTAAGTTTTAGAGTTTGGGTAAAAACATTGGATATATGTGAGTTCCATAGAGTATAAGTACGGTGGAATTAGCAATGGATGTGATGTTATATATTATTGTATTATAAGATGAGTTGGAGATGAAATGTAACGATCAGAATTTTTTTAAAATTATATAAATATCAAGGGTTAATTAGGGTAATGGGGATTAAAATAGGGGTAATAATTATGCGTCTAATAAGAAATAACGTTACTGAAT
>NC_043014.1:25826477-25828977 GCF_006345805.1 Octopus sinensis | reverse complement strand
TAGTTTCATGGGTAAAAAAATATATCTTCTCCACTATTTCAGTATTACGTGTTAAAAGTGTAACAAAAACGTTTCTCTATTTTATGTCAGATACTTTCACTTTAACAATAGAAATAATAATAACAATTGAATTATATGTAGTAAGTAATAATTAAAATCAAACTAAAGTAACATAACAAAAGTAAAAATAGCAATTGGTATAAAATTGCATCAATGATTTGAACTTGAATAAGTGGTTTCACATGAATGGGAATAGATTAAAAATAAAATTAACGTGCAGAAATGGAATAGTCCAGATGGATAATAAAAAATTAAATTAAAGAAAAGACTATTGTCTATAAAGTATACAATGTAGAGAAAAAAGGTCGCGTTTTTTTCGGCTCCGTGTTTTTTACGCTCGTAAAATTCGGTAAAGAAAGAGTTGTTGTTGTTGTGGAGGTTTTGAACGGCGTTGGGGCGGTTTCGCGTTCCACTGGTTCTGCGCGTTGCACTTTTTCGGTTCGGGAGGCCGTTTTTCGGTCTGAGGCGATTATGAGCCGCCTCCATCAAACGGAGGAGATGGAAGGGAGAAATTTCTCTGAAATTTCGACGGAAGTATCGACATCTGAGGAGGATTTGGCGGTGAAAAAGATGGAAGGCACCTACGCAGGTGTAACGAAGAAGTCAACGGAAAGAGAGATAGACCTGGCTAAGTTGGCGGGCCTCCAGGAGTTTGTGAAGGAGGACGAGAACGGTGAAGTTGAGCTGCTGCCTCCAGTAGGGCGCGGAGACTGGTTCCATCGTAGAACCATTAAATATAAAGTATTTATGAATGGAGGTAGAAAGATGGAAGTAATTAACATGGAAGCAATTGAAGAGGCTCTCAAGCAGACAGGAGAGGAAATTGTGTACATGACAAAAGGATTACAATACGGAACCGTAACGGTGCAATTTAAAAGTGAAAAAGCAGCCAGGAATGTAGCAGCCAAGGTGGTGAGTACAGAAAAGATTTACTTGTTACCCTCGTATCTGAATAGGCGGACAACCAGAATTAGGGTGGAAGGAATACCTCCACACCTAGAGGGCGAATTAATAACGGCTGCGGTTATAAAAGGAAATGAAGATAAAGTGGACATCCTCCACGCCATTATGAAGTATGAAGGCGTGAGAGGTGCCACACTAGTTATGAACATTCAAACGGAGGCGGATGTTATAGAGAGGATTACGGACAGCATAAAAACTGGAAATATTATTATGAGAGTGTGGGTGGAGGGTAGGGCGCCCAGGTGCTACAAGTGTGGCCAAAGGGGTCACATAAGAGCCTACTGCCCTCCCCCACCAAAGGAAAAAGAAAAGGAAAGCGTTGAGGAAGCCTCAGGAGAGGAAGAAAATAAACAGAAACAAACAGAGAAGAAAACGACAGAAGAAGAGGAGATGCAACAAGAGTGGAAAGAAGGGGGAACAAAGAGAAAAAGAAGAAAAAGAAAAAACTGTGCGAAGCCCCACCCACCCCGACACCACCCATACCCTTGGAGTCCCATCCTTCCCCTGCAAACAGTGATTCCACCCACTCCCCGCCTACAGAAAATCAAAAACAGACACACAGAGCAAAGAAAGTCCCAAGACCCATTTTTTATGTGTTATACATGGGAAAGACATACAAAACGTTAAAAAACGGGTGTTAACCAAGTGGTACGAACACGAAGATTGTAGCTACACGGCTGTGGATAGTGATGATACGGGTATATTGGCGAGAAGGTTTGAGGAAGAGGGTGTGTGTTGGAAGTCAGTGGAAATGAAAGATGAATGGATAGAGATGGCTAAAAGAAAAACGAATGTTGTGATAGGAAAAAAGGAATACTAATTGGAAATGGGTGAAGAAGGATAGATAAGTGATGCTGGCGGATGGGCCGTCGGTATCACTCTCATATACCATTTTCATATTCCATTTTGCTCATATATATGTAATTGTGATGTTCTATGTCCCCAATGTTTGTAATGTCCCCTCTATGTAGCCCCTAGTGGGTAATAAAAAAATACGCGTTTTTTTTGCGCTCTGGTAAAATTCGGTTAAAAAAGAAAAACACAAAAAGTGAATTGTGGTTGCGGAATTGGAACGTCGGTTGGTGCGGTTTCGCGTTCCACTGGTTCTGCGCGTTGCACTTTTTCGGTTCGGGAGGCCGTTTTTCGGTCTGAGGCGATTATGAGCCGCCTCCATCAAACGGAGGAGATGGAAGGGAGAAATTTCTCTGAAATTTCGACGGAAGTATCGACATCTGAGGAGGATTTGGCGGTGAAAAAGATGGAAGGCACCTACGCAGGTGTAACGAAGAAGTCAACGGAAAGAGAGA
The DNA here is from genome assembly GCF_006345805.1 of Octopus sinensis. Lineage (NCBI taxonomy): Eukaryota > Metazoa > Mollusca > Cephalopoda > Octopoda > Octopodidae > Octopus > Octopus sinensis. Next base: position 25,826,647 of record NC_043014.1, on the reverse strand, counting down.
TAGACCTGGCTAAGTTGGCGGGCCTCCAGGAGTTTGTGAAGGAGGACGAGAACGGTGAAGTTGAGCTGCTGCCTCCAGTAGGGCGCGGAGACTGGTTCCATCGTAGAACCATTAATATAAAGTATTTATGAATGGAGGTAGAAAGATGGAAGTAATTAACATGGAAGCAA